>NW_028232476.1:7500-27500 GCF_054491065.1 Syngnathus leptorhynchus | reverse complement strand
CGCGCGAGGCACGCACTGCGTGCGGCCAGGATGCGGAGTTGGATCGGCGCTGGTTGGGAACCCTCGGGGAACGAAGGCGGACGGCGGCCAGCCGGCGCCGACGAACCCGTCGGGGAGGGGGCTGGTGGCAGGCGCGATCGGCACTATTGCTGACTGCCGGGAGGGAAGCTGCGCCCCGGCCGAGTCAGACTCAGCCGTTGCGGCCCCCCCGAGCCCGCAGCGCGTAGCGCGGAAGCCATACGCCCCCCCGATGCGGAGCGACAGACGCCCCCGCGACCGCGGTTGGTCGGGAAGGCTTTTCGGATAGAGGTCGGACGGTGTGTGTGTGGACGGCTTCCCGTGGTGCCGCCGCTATCAAGCCGGAGGGTTTGAGAAACGACATTCGCGGAAGGACCGGCGCGGCCGGCGGACGCTCGCACGCGCGGCGCCCGACACTCAGCCGCTCGCTCGGCCTCCGTGGATCGTGGCTAGGTGGGATGGATGCCAAACCGGGTCGTCTCGGTCTCGCCGCAGTACGGTCGCGCCGGGGCCTGCGGGGCGGCGCGGGGAGCGCACGCTCACGCGGCGGCCGGGGCGCTAGAGTGCGACCCGCAGTGGGTAGGAACCGTCCACCCGACGTCGGACGAGCCGAGGCCGATGGAGGCCCTACCAAGGCGGGTCATGAGTGCCAGTCGGTCAGTTGGGTGAGGGGGTACTCGGAGGCCCGCCGGGAGCAGACGGGCGACCGGGGATGGGGGGCGTACGCGGGCGGGCGCCGGGAGAAGACGGCCCGTCCGGGGTCGAATCTCGGCCTGTGTTTTCGGAGCCGGCCGGGCATCACGCTCCCTCCTTGGATGGACAACATTCGTAGTTGACACTTTGTGTCATTTTATCCGAGCGGGCGGGCGCCTCGAGAGGCGGACCGTCCGGGGCGACTCTCGGCCTGTGTTTTCGGAGCCGGCCGGGCCTCACGCTCCCTCCTTGGATGGACAACATTCGTAGTTGACACTTTGTGTCATTTTATCCGAGCAGACGGGCGCCGCGAGGCGGACCGTCCGGGGCGACTCTCGGCCTGTGTTTTCGGAGCCGGCCGGGCATCACGCTCCCTCCTTGGATGGACAACATTCGTAGTTGACACTTTGTGTCATTTTATCCGAGCAGACGGGCGCCGCGAGGCGACCGTCCGGGGCGACTCTCGGCCTGTGTTTAAGGAGCCGGCCGGGCATCACGCTCCTTCCTTGGATGGACAACATTCGTAGTTGACACTTTGTGTCATTTTATCCGAGCGGGCGGGCGCCGCGAGGCGGACCGTCCGGGGCGACTCTCGGCCTGTGTTTAAGGAGCCGGCCGGGCATCACGCTCCTTCCTTGGATGGACAACATTCGCAGTTGACACTTTGTGTCATTTTATCCGAGCAGACGGGCGCCGCGAGGCGGACCGTCCGGGGCGACTCTCGGCCTGTGTTTTCGGAGCCGGCCGGGCATCACGCTCCCTCCTTGGATGGACAACATTCGTAGTTGACACTTTGTGTCATTTTATCCGAGCAGACGGGCGCCGCGAGGCGACCGTCCGGGGCGACTCTCGGCCTGTGTTTAAGGAGCCGGCCGGGCATCACGCTCCTTCCTTGGATGGACAACATTCGTAGTTGACACTTTGTGTCATTTTATCCGAGCGGGCGGGCGCCGCGAGGCGGACCGTCCGGGGCGACTCTCGGCCTGTGTTTAAGGAGCCGGCCGGGCATCACGCTCCTTCCTTGGATGGACAACATTCGCAGTTGACACTTTGTGTCATTTTATCCGAGCAGACGGGCGCCGCGAGGCGGACCGTCCGGGGCGACTCTCGGCCTGTGTTTTCGGAGCCGGCCGGGCATCACGCTCCCTCCTTGGATGGACAACATTCGTAGTTGACACTTTGTGTCATTTTATCCGAGCAGACGGGCGCCGCGAGGCGGACCGTCCGGGGCGACTCTCGGCCTGTGTTTAAGGAGCCGGCCGGGCATCACGCTCCTTCCTTGGATGGACAACATTCGCAGTTGACACTTTGTGTCATTTTGTTCGGCCTGTGTTTAAGGAGGCGGCCGTCCTCCACTCGGTCCGTGTTTAAGGAGCGACACTCGCGCTCCGGTTCGGCCTGTATTTAGGGAGGCGGCCGTCCTCCGCTTGGTCTGTGTTAAGGGCGACACTCTGTCCATGTTTGAGGAGCCTGGCCCTGACGCTCCTCTCCGGCCTGTGTTTAAGGAGGCGGCCGTCCTCCCCTTGGTCCGTGTTAAGGGCGACACTCGGTCCATGTTTGAGGAGCCTGGCCCTGACGCTCCTCTCCGGCCTGTGTTTAAGGAGGCGGCCGTCCTCCCCTTGGTCCGTGTTAAGGGCGACACTCGGTCCATGTTTGAGGAGCCTGGCCCTGACGCTCCTCTCCGGCCTGTGTTTAAGGAGGCGGCCGTCCTCCCCTTGGTCTGTGTTAAGGGCGACACTCGGTCCATGTTTGAGGAGCCTGGCCCTGACGCTCCTCTCCGGCCTGTGTTTAAGGAGGCGGCCGTCCTCCCCTTGGTCCGTGTTAAGGGCGACACTCGGTCCATGTTTGAGGAGCCTGGCCCTGACGCTCCTCTCCGGCCTGTGTTTAAGGAGGCGGCCGTCCTCCCCTTGGTCCGTGTTAAGGGCGACACTCGGTCCATGTTTGAGGAGCCTGGCCCTGACGCTCCTCTCCGGCCTGTGTTTAAGGAGGCGGCCGTCCTCCCCTTGGTCTGTGTTAAGGGCGACACTCGGTCCATGTTTGAGGAGCCTGGCCCTGACGCTCCTCTCCGGCCTGTGTTTAAGGAGGCGGCCGTCCTCCCCTTGGTCTGTGTTAAGGGCGACACTCGGTCCATGTTTGAGGAGCCTGGCCCTGACGCTCCTCTCCGGCCTGTGTTTAAGGAGGCGGCCGTCCTCCACTTCCTTCCATGCACCACCACATTCGCAGTTGACACTTTGCCATTTTTTCAGAGAGGTGACACTTAGTCGTTTTTTCGAAAGTTGACACTTAGTCGTTTTTTCGAAAGTTGACACTTTGCCGTTTTTTCAGAGAGGCGACACTTAGTCGTTTTTTCGAAAGTTGACACTTAGCAGTTTTTTCGAAAGTTGACACTTAGCCGTTTTTTCGAAAGTTGACACTTAGCCGTTTTTTCGAAAGTTGACACTTAGTCACTTTTTCGCCACAGTGACACCTCCAGCGCGTGCCACGGCGCTTTTCAGGTCTTCTATCCGACCTTGTGCTGTCGAGGACGGCGTGTCCGACGCCGTGGGGAGACCAGCACCATCTCCTCCATACTCGTAAACGGGGTGCTTTGGAAAACGGGGGGAAAGTCGATGAGTACACTGACTACTGGGACCATTTCATTGTACTCTGGCGCACCTGAAGACCAAAAAAGGTACTGCACCTTAGCCCGGGTACCTCACCCCCTGGTACCTCGAGGAGAACTTAGAAAAATTTCGACAAATTTTTGGTGAGCTCCAGGGAGAGAGGCTGATTTTTCGCTTTTTGAGGCCGACCGCCGAACCGGCGCGGGGCGGACTCACAAGCCCCGCAGAGCCGTGGGCACTTAGTCGTTTTTTCAGAGAGGCGACACTTAGTCGTTTTTTCAGAGGCGACACTTAGTCGTTTTTTCGAAAGTTGACACTTAGCCGTTTTTTCGAAAGTCGACACTTAGCCGTTTTTTTGGAAAGTTGACACTTAGTCGTTTTTTCGAAAGTTGACACTTAGTCGTTTTTTCGCCACAATTGGCTCTGAGCTCCAGGGGGAGAGCCTGGTTTTGCCTTATTTCAGGCCGGCTGGGGAACCGGCGCGGGTCGGATGCACGAGCCCGGCAGAGCCGTGGGCACTTAGAAAATTTTCGCCGATTAAGCTGGGACCTCCAGGCGGAGACCGGCATTCCTCGTCCTCGGGGTTCGACCCAGGAACCGGCGCTGGGCAGACGCCGTAGCCACGCAGAGCCGTGGGCACTTAGAAAATATTCGCCAAGTTGGCTCTGAGCTCCAGGCGGAGAGGCTGGTTTTGCCTTATATCAGGCCGGCTGGGGAACCGGCGCGGGTCGGATGCACGAGCCCGCAGAGCCGTGGGCACTTTGCCATTTTCTCAGAGTCGACACTTAGTCGTTTTTTCAGAGAGGCGACACTCTGTCGTTTTTTCGAAAGTTGACACTTTGCCGTTTTTTCAGAGAGGCGACACTTAGCCGTTTTTTCAGAGATGTGACACTTAGCCGTTTTTTCAGAGATGTGACACTTAGCCGTTTTTTCAGAGATGTGACACTTTGCCGTTTTTTCGAAAGTTGACACTTAGCCGTTTTTTCGAAAGTCGACACTTAGCCGTTTTTTCAGAGATGTGACACTTTGCCGTTTTTTCGAAAGTTGACACTTAGCCGTTTTTTCGAAAGTTGACACTTAGTCGTTTTTTCACAGATGTGACACTTAGAAACTTTTTGCCAAGTTGGCTGTGAGCTCCAGGAGGAGACCGTTATTTTTCGTCATTCGAGGCCGACTGCGGAACCGGCGCTGGGCGGACGCCAAAGCTCGGCAGGGCCGTGGGCACTTAGAAACTTTTTGCCAAGTTGGCTGTGAGCTCCAGGAGGAGACCGTTATTTTTCGTCATTCGAGGCCGACTGCGGAACCGGCGCTGGGCGGACGCCAAAGCTCGGCAGGGCCGTGGGCACTTAGAAACTTTTTGCCAAGTTGGCTGTGAGCTCCAGGAGGAGACCGTCATTTTTCGTCATTCGAGGCCGACTGCGGAACCGGCGCTGAGCGGACGCCAAAGCTCGGCAGGGCCGTGGGCACTTAGAAACTTTTTGCCAAGTTGGCTGTGAGCTCCAGGAGGAGACCGTTATTTTTCGTCATTCGAGGCCGACTGCGGAACCGGCGCTGGGCGGACGCCAAAGCTCGGCAGGGCCGTGGGCACTTAGAAACTTTTTGCCAAGTTGGCTGTGAGCTCCAGGAGGAGACCGTTATTTTTCGTCATTCGAGGCCGACTGCGGAACCGGCGCTGGGCGGACGCCAAAGCTCGGCAGGGCCGTGGGCACTTAGAAACTTTTTGCCAAGTTGGCTGTGAGCTCCAGGAGGAGACCGTTATTTTTCGTCATTCGAGGCCGACTGCGGAACCGGCGCTGGGCGGACGCCAAAGCTCGGCAGGGCCGTGGGCACTTAGAAACTTTTTGCCAAGTTGGCTGTGAGCTCCAGGAGGAGACCGTCATTTTTCGTCATTCGAGGCCGACTGCGGCACCGGCGCTGAGCGGACGCCAAAGCTCGGCAGGGCCGTGGGCACTTAGAAACTTTTTGCCAAGTTGGCTGTGAGCTCCAGGAGGAGACCGTTATTTTTCGTCATTCGAGGCCGACTGCGGAACCGGCGCTGGGCGGACGCCAAAGCTCGGCAGGGCCGTGGGCACTTAGAAACTTTTTGCCAAGTTGGCTGTGAGCTCCAGGAGGAGACCGTCATTTTTCGTCATTCGAGGCCGACTGCGGAACCGGCGCTGAGCGGACGCCAAAGCTCGGCAGGGCCGTGGGCACTTAGAAACTTTTTGCCAAGTTGGCTGTGAGCTCCAGGAGGAGACCGTTATTTTTCGTCATTCGAGGCCGACTGCGGAACCGGCGCTGGGCGGACGCCAAAGCTCGGCAGGGCCGTGGGCACTTAGAAACTTTTTGCCAAGTTGGCTGTGAGCTCCAGGAGGAGACCGTTATTTTTCGTCATTCGAGGCCGACTGCGGAACCGGCGCTGGGCGGACGCCAAAGCTCGGCAGGGCCGTGGGCACTTAGAAACTTTTTGCCAAGTTGGCTGTGAGCTCCAGGAGGAGACCGTTATTTTTCGTCATTCGAGGCCGACTGCGGAACCGGCGCTGGGCGGACGCCAAAGCTCGGCAGGGCCGTGGGCACTTAGAAACTTTTTGCCAAGTTGGCTGTGAGCTCCAGGAGGAGACCGTCATTTTTCGTCATTCGAGGCCGACTGCGGCACCGGCGCTGAGCGGACGCCAAAGCTCGGCAGGGCCGTGGGCACTTAGAAACTTTTTGCCAAGTTGGCTGTGAGCTCCAGGAGGAGACCGTTATTTTTCGTCATTCGAGGCCGACTGCGGAACCGGCGCTGGGCGGACGCCAAAGCTCGGCAGGGCCGTGGGCACTTAGAAACTTTTTGCCAAGTTGGCTGTGAGCTCCAGGAGGAGACCGTCATTTTTCGTCATTCGAGGCCGACTGCGGAACCGGCGCTGAGCGGACGCCAAAGCTCGGCAGGGCCGTGGGCACTTAGAAACTTTTTGCCAAGTTGGCTGTGAGCTCCAGGAGGAGACCGTTATTTTTCGTCATTCGAGGCCGACTGCGGAACCGGCGCTGGGCGGACGCCAAAGCTCGGCAGGGCCGTGGGCACTTAGAAACTTTTTGCCAAGTTGGCTGTGAGCTCCAGGAGGAGACCGTTATTTTTCGTCATTCGAGGCCGACTGCGGAACCGGCGCTGGGCGGACGCCAAAGCTCGGCAGGGCCGTGGGCACTTAGAAACTTTTTGCCAAGTTGGCTGTGAGCTCCAGGAGGAGACCGTTATTTTTCGTCATTCGAGGCCGACTGCGGAACCGGCGCTGGGCGGACGCCAAAGCTCGGCAGGGCCGTGGGCACTTAGAAACTTTTTGCCAAGTTGGCTGTGAGCTCCAGGAGGAGACCGTCATTTTTCGTCATTCGAGGCCGACTGCGGCACCGGCGCTGAGCGGACGCCAAAGCTCGGCAGGGCCGTGGGCACTTAGAAACTTTTTGCCAAGTTGGCTGTGAGCTCCAGGAGGAGACCGTTATTTTTCGTCATTCGAGGCCGACTGCGGAACCGGCGCTGGGCGGACGCCAAAGCTCGGCAGGGCCGTGGGCACTTAGAAACTTTTTGCCAAGTTGGCTGTGAGCTCCAGGAGGAGACCGTCATTTTTCGTCATTCGAGGCCGACTGCGGAACCGGCGCTGAGCGGACGCCAAAGCTCGGCAGGGCCGTGGGCACTTAGAAACTTTTTGCCAAGTTGGCTGTGAGCTCCAGGAGGAGACCGTTATTTTTCGTCATTCGAGGCCGACTGCGGAACCGGCGCTGGGCGGACGCCAAAGCTCGGCAGGGCCGTGGGCACTTAGAAACTTTTTGCCAAGTTGGCTGTGAGCTCCAGGAGGAGACCGTTATTTTTCGTCATTCGAGGCCGACTGCGGAACCGGCGCTGGGCGGACGCCAAAGCTCGGCAGGGCCGTGGGCACTTAGAAACTTTTTGCCAAGTTGGCTGTGAGCTCCAGGAGGAGACCGTTATTTTTCGTCATTCGAGGCCGACTGCGGAACCGGCGCTGGGCGGACGCCAAAGCTCGGCAGGGCCGTGGGCACTTAGAAACTTTTTGCCAAGTTGGCTGTGAGCTCCAGGAGGAGACCGTCATTTTTCGTCATTCGAGGCCGACTGCGGCACCGGCGCTGAGCGGACGCCAAAGCTCGGCAGGGCCGTGGGCACTTAGAAACTTTTTGCCAAGTTGGCTGTGAGCTCCAGGAGGAGACCGTTATTTTTCGTCATTCGAGGCCGACTGCGGAACCGGCGCTGGGCGGACGCCAAAGCTCGGCAGGGCCGTGGGCACTTAGAAACTTTTTGCCAAGTTGGCTGTGAGCTCCAGGAGGAGACCGTCATTTTTCGTCATTCGAGGCCGACTGCGGCACCGGCGCTGAGCGGACGCCAAAGCTCGGCAGGGCCGTGGGCACTTAGAAACTTTTTGCCAAGTTGGCTGTGAGCTCCAGGAGGAGACCGTTATTTTTCGTCATTCGAGGCCGACTGCGGAACCGGCGCTGGGCGGACGCCAAAGCTCGGCAGGGCCGTGGGCACTTAGAAACTTTTTGCCAAGTTGGCTGTGAGCTCCAGGAGGAGACCGTCATTTTTCGTCATTCGAGGCCGACTGCGGCACCGGCGCTGAGCGGACGCCAAAGCTCGGCAGGGCCGTGGGCACTTAGAAACTTTTTGCCAAGTTGGCTGTGAGCTCCAGGAGGAGACCGTTATTTTTCGTCATTCGAGGCCGACTGCGGAACCGGCGCTGGGCGGACGCCAAAGCTCGGCAGGGCCGTGGGCACTTAGAAACTTTTTGCCAAGTTGGCTGTGAGCTCCAGGAGGAGACCGTCATTTTTCGTCATTCGAGGCCGACTGCGGCACCGGCGCTGAGCGGACGCCAAAGCTCGGCAGGGCCGTGGGCACTTTGCCACTTTTTCGCCACAATTGGCTGTGAGCTCCAGGAGGAGACCGTTATTTTTCGTCATTCTAGGCCGGTTGCAGAACCGGCGCGGCTCGGATGCACGAGCCCGCAGAGCCGTGGGCACTTAGAAAAATTTCAGAGAGGCGACACTTTGCCATTTTTTCAGAGAGGTGACACTTAGTCGTTTTTTCGAAAGTTGACACTTAGCCGTTTTTTCGAAAGTTGACACTTAGTCGTTTTTTCGAAAGTTGACACTTAGTCGTTTTTTCGCCAAAGTGCCCACCTCCAGCGCGTGCCACGGCGCTTTCCAGGTCTTCTATCCGACCTTGTGCTGTCGAGGACGGCGTGTCCGACGCCGTGGGGAGACCAGCACCATCTCCTCCATACTCGTAAACGAGGTGCTTTGGAAAACGGGGGGAAAGTCGATGAGTACACTGACTACTGGGACCATTTCATTGTACTCTGGCGCACCTGAAGACCAAAAAAGGTACTGCACCTTAGCCCGGGTACCTCACCCCCTGGTACCTCGAGGTGAGCTCCAGGGAGAGAGGCTGATTTTTTGCTTTTTGAGGCCGACCACCGAACCGGCGCGGGGCGGACTCACAAGCCCCGCAGAGCCGTGGGCACTTAGTCGTTTTTTCGAAAGTTGACACTTAGTCGTTTTTTCGCCGATTTTGCTGGGACCTCCAGGCGAGGACCGGCGTTTTTCGTCTTCCGGGTCCGACCCGGGAACCAGCGCCGAGCGGACACATTCGCTCGCTAGTGCCGTTGGCACTTAGAAAATTTTTCGTTTGTCATGAGCTCCGGGCGGAGACCGGCGTTTTTCGTCTTCCGGGTCCGACCCGGGAACCAGCGCCGAGCGGACACATTCGCTCGCAAGTGCCGTTGGCACTTAGAAAATTTTTCGTTTGTCATGAGCTCCGGGCGGAGAGCGGCGTTTTTCGTCTTCCGGGTTCGACCCGGGAACCAGCGCCGAGCGGACACATTCGCTCGCTAGTGCCGTTGGCACTTAGAAAATGTTTCGTTTGTCATGAGCTCCGGGCGGAGAGCGGCGTTTTTCGTCTTCCGGGTTCGACCCGGGAACCAGCGCCGAGCGGACACATTCGCTCGCTAGTGCCGTTGGCACTTAGAAAATTTTTCGTTTGTCATGAGCTCCGGGCGGAGAGCGGCGTTTTTCGTCTTCCGGGTTCGACCCGGGAACCAGCGCCGAGCGGACACATTCGCTCGCTAGTGCCGTTGGCACTTAGAAAATTTTTCGTTTGTCATGAGCTCCGGGCGGAGAGCGGCGTTTTTCGTCTTCCGGGTTCGACCCGGGAACCAGCGCCGAGCGGACACATTCGCTCGCTAGTGCCGTTGGCACTTAGAAAATTTTTCGTTTGTCATGAGCTCCGGGCGGAGACCGGCATTTTTCGTCATTCGAGGCCGACGGGGGAACCAGCCGGAGCGGACACGTTTGCTCGGAAGAGCCGTTGGCACTTAGAAAAAATTCCGTGTCTCGTGAGCTCCAGGGGGGACAGGCTGGTTTTATTCATCCGTAGCCGACATGGGAACCAGCGCGGAGCGGATTGGTGTTGCGCTGCCATATACCTCATCTCTCTCAAGAGTCCCCCCCTTATACGTGCCGATGGTGTTTTGGAAAACGGGGGGTAACTGGATGAGTACACTGACTAGTGGGACCAAGTACACTAATAGCCCCTGGTACCTAAAATGGAAGTATAGAGGCCGACTTTCGGGCAAGATCACGCCGGGTTAGGCTTCCAGGACCTCGGCTAAGCAATTTTAACGGGTTGCCCGGTTCTTTTTTGAACCAGCCCGGTTCTTTTTTTTTATCCAGCCCGGTTCTTTTTACACTTCCAGCTGGAGCTCGGGAGCGGCTTTTTGCACAAGATCACGCCGTGTTAGGCTTCCAGGACCTCAGCTAAGCAATTTTAACGGGTCGCCCGGTTCTTTTTTGATCCAGCCCGGTTCTTTTTTTTATCCAGCCTGGTTCTTTTTACACTTCCAGCTGGAGCTCGGGAGCGGCTTTTTGCACAAGAACACGCCGTGTTAGGCTTCCAGGACCTCGGCTAAGCAATTTTAACGGGTCGCCCGGTTCTTTTTTGATCCAGCCCGGTTCTTTTTTTTATCCAGCCTGGTTCTTTTTACACTTCCAGCTGGAGCTCGGGAGCGGCTTTTTGCACAAGAACACGCCGTGTTAGGCTTCCAGGACCTCGGCTAAGCAATTTTAACGGGTCGCCCGGTTCTTTTTTGATCCAGCCCGGTTCTTTTTTTTATCCAGCCTGGTTCTTTTTACACTTCCAGCTGGAGCTCGGGAGCGGCTTTTTGCACAAGATCACGCCGTGTTAGGCTTCCAGGACCTCGGCTAAGCAATTTTAACGGGTCGCCCGGTTCTTTTTTGATCCAGCCCGGTTCTTTTTTTTATCCAGCCTGGTTCTTTTTACACTTCCAGCTGGAGCTCGGGAGCGGCTTTTTGCACAAGATCACGCCGTGTTAGGCTTCCAGGACCTCGGCTAAGCAATTTTAACGGGTCGCCCGGTTCTTTTTTTTTATCCAGCCCGGTTCTTTTTTTATCCAGCCCGGTTCTTTTTACACTTCCAGCTGGAGCTCGGGAGCGGCTTTTTGCACAAGATCACGCCGTGTTAGGCTTCCAGGACCTCGGCTAAGCAATTTTAACGGGTTGCCCGGTTCTTTTTTGAACCAGCCCGGTTCTTTTTTTTATCCAGCCTGGTTCTTTTTACACTTCCAGCTGGAGCTCGGGAGCGGCTTTTTGCACAAGAACACGCCGTGTTAGGCTTCCAGGACCTCGGCTAAGCAATTTTAACGGGTCGCCCGGTTCTTTTTTGATCCAGCCCGGTTCTTTTTTTTATCCAGCCTGGTTCTTTTTACACTTCCAGCTGGAGCTCGGGAGCGGCTTTTTGCACAAGAACACGCCGTGTTAGGCTTCCAGGACCTCGGCTAAGCAATTTTAACGGGTTGCCCGGTTCTTTTTTGAACCAGCCCGGTTCTTTTTTTTATCCAGCCTGGTTCTTTTTACACTTCCAGCTGGAGCTCGGGAGCGGCTTTTTGCACAAGAACACGCCGTGTTAGGCTTCCAGGACCTCGGCTAAGCAATTTTAACGGGTCGCCCGGTTCTTTTTTGATCCAGCCCGGTTCTTTTTTTTATCCAGCCTGGTTCTTTTTACACTTCCAGCTGGAGCTCGGGAGCGGCTTTTTGCACAAGATCACGCCGTGTTAGGCTTCCAGGACCTCGGCTAAGCAATTTTAACGGGTCGCCCGGTTCTTTTTTTTATCCAGCCCGGTTCTTTTTTTATCCAGCCCGGTTCTTTTTACACTTCCAGCTGGAGCTCGGGAGCGGCTTTTTGCACAAGATCACGCCGTGTTAGGCTTCCAGGACCTCGGCTAAGCAATTTTAACGGGTCGCCCGGTTCTTTTTTGATCCAGCCCGGTTCTTTTTTTTATCCAGCCTGGTTCTTTTTACACTTCCAGCTGGAGCTCGGGAGCGGCTTTTTGCACAAGAACACGCCGTGTTAGGCTTCCAGGACCTCGGCTAAGCAATTTTAACGGGTCGCCCGGTTCTTTTTTTTATCCAGCCCGGTTCTTTTTTTATCCAGCCCGGTTCTTTTTACACTTCCAGCTGGAGCTCGGGAGCGGCTTTTTGCACAAGATCACGCCGTGTTAGGCTTCCAGGACCTCGGCTAAGCAATTTTAACGGGTCGCCCGGTTCTTTTTTGATCCAGCCCGGTTCTTTTTTTTATCCAGCCTGGTTCTTTTTACACTTCCAGCTGGAGCTCGGGAGCGGCTTTTTGCACAAGAACACGCCGTGTTAGGCTTCCAGGACCTCGGCTAAGCAATTTTAACGGGTCGCCCGGTTCTTTTTTTTATCCAGCCCGGTTCTTTTTTTATCCAGCCCGGTTCTTTTTACACTTCCAGCTGGAGCTCGGGAGCGGCTTTTTGCACAAGATCACGCCGTGTTAGGCTTCCAGGACCTCGGCTAAGCAATTTTAACGGGTCGCCCGGTTCTTTTTTGATCCAGCCCGGTTCTTTTTTTTATCCAGCCCGGTTCTTTTTACACTTCCAGCTGGAGCTTGGGAGCGGCTTTTTGCACAAGAACACGCCGTGTTAGGCTTCCAGGACCTCGGCTAAGCAATTTTAACGGGTCGCCCGGTTCTTTTTTGATCCAGCCCGGTTCTTTTTTTATCCAGCCCGGTTCTTTTTACACTTCCAGCTGGAGCTCGGGAGCGGCTTTTTGCACAAGATCACGCCGGGTTAGGCTTCCAGGACCTCGGCTAAGCAATTTTAACGGGTCGCCCGGTTCTTTTTTGATCCAGCCCGGTTCTTTTTTTATCCAGCCCGGTTCTTTTTACACTTCCAGCTGGAGCTCGGGAGCGGTTTTTTGCACAAGATCACGCCGTGTTAGGCTTCCAGGACCTCGGCTAAGCAATTTTAACGGGTCGCCCGGTTCTTTTTTTTTATCCAGCCCGGTTCTTTTTTTATCCAGCCCGGTTCTTTTTACACTTCCAGCTGGAGCTCGGGAGCGGCTTTTTGCACAAGATCACGCCGTGTTAGGCTTCCAGGACCTCGGCTAAGCAATTTTAACGGGTTGCCCGGTTCTTTTTTGAACCAGCCCGGTTCTTTTTTTTATCCAGCCTGGTTCTTTTTACACTTCCAGCTGGAGCTCGGGAGCGGCTTTTTGCACAAGAACACGCCGTGTTAGGCTTCCAGGACCTCGGCTAAGCAATTTTAACGGGTCGCCCGGTTCTTTTTTGATCCAGCCCGGTTCTTTTTTTTATCCAGCCTGGTTCTTTTTACACTTCCAGCTGGAGCTCGGGAGCGGCTTTTTGCACAAGAACACGCCGTGTTAGGCTTCCAGGACCTCGGCTAAGCAATTTTAACGGGTTGCCCGGTTCTTTTTTGAACCAGCCCGGTTCTTTTTTTTATCCAGCCTGGTTCTTTTTACACTTCCAGCTGGAGCTCGGGAGCGGCTTTTTGCACAAGAACACGCCGTGTTAGGCTTCCAGGACCTCGGCTAAGCAATTTTAACGGGTCGCCCGGTTCTTTTTTGATCCAGCCCGGTTCTTTTTTTTATCCAGCCTGGTTCTTTTTACACTTCCAGCTGGAGCTCGGGAGCGGCTTTTTGCACAAGATCACGCCGTGTTAGGCTTCCAGGACCTCGGCTAAGCAATTTTAACGGGTCGCCCGGTTCTTTTTTTTATCCAGCCCGGTTCTTTTTTTATCCAGCCCGGTTCTTTTTACACTTCCAGCTGGAGCTCGGGAGCGGCTTTTTGCACAAGATCACGCCGTGTTAGGCTTCCAGGACCTCGGCTAAGCAATTTTAACGGGTCGCCCGGTTCTTTTTTGATCCAGCCCGGTTCTTTTTTTTATCCAGCCTGGTTCTTTTTACACTTCCAGCTGGAGCTCGGGAGCGGCTTTTTGCACAAGAACACGCCGTGTTAGGCTTCCAGGACCTCGGCTAAGCAATTTTAACGGGTCGCCCGGTTCTTTTTTTTATCCAGCCCGGTTCTTTTTTTATCCAGCCCGGTTCTTTTTACACTTCCAGCTGGAGCTCGGGAGCGGCTTTTTGCACAAGATCACGCCGTGTTAGGCTTCCAGGACCTCGGCTAAGCAATTTTAACGGGTCGCCCGGTTCTTTTTTGATCCAGCCCGGTTCTTTTTTTTATCCAGCCTGGTTCTTTTTACACTTCCAGCTGGAGCTCGGGAGCGGCTTTTTGCACAAGAACACGCCGTGTTAGGCTTCCAGGACCTCGGCTAAGCAATTTTAACGGGTCGCCCGGTTCTTTTTTTTATCCAGCCCGGTTCTTTTTTTATCCAGCCCGGTTCTTTTTACACTTCCAGCTGGAGCTCGGGAGCGGCTTTTTGCACAAGATCACGCCGTGTTAGGCTTCCAGGACCTCGGCTAAGCAATTTTAACGGGTCGCCCGGTTCTTTTTTGATCCAGCCCGGTTCTTTTTTTTATCCAGCCCGGTTCTTTTTACACTTCCAGCTGGAGCTTGGGAGCGGCTTTTTGCACAAGAACACGCCGTGTTAGGCTTCCAGGACCTCGGCTAAGCAATTTTAACGGGTCGCCCGGTTCTTTTTTGATCCAGCCCGGTTCTTTTTTTATCCAGCCCGGTTCTTTTTACACTTCCAGCTGGAGCTCGGGAGCGGCTTTTTGCACAAGATCACGCCGGGTTAGGCTTCCAGGACCTCGGCTAAGCAATTTTAACGGGTCGCCCGGTTCTTTTTTGATCCAGCCCGGTTCTTTTTTTATCCAGCCCGGTTCTTTTTACACTTCCAGCTGGAGCTCGGGAGCGGTTTTTTGCACAAGATCACGCCGTGTTAGGCTTCCAGGACCTCGGCTAAGCAATTTTAACGGGTCGCCCGGTTCTTTTTTGATCCAGCCCGGTTCTTTTTTTTATCCAGCCCGGTTCTTTTCACACTTCCAGCTGGAGCTCGGCAGCGGCTATTTGCACAAGATCACGCCGGGTTAGGCTTCCAGGACCTCGGCTAAGCAATTTTAACGGGTCGCCCGGTTCTTTTTTGATCCAGCCCGGTTCTTTTTTTATCCAGCCCGGTTCTTTTTACACTTCCAGCTGGAGCTCGGGAGCGGCTTTTTGCACAAGATCACGCCGTGTTAGGCTTCCAGGACCTCGGCTAAGCAATTTTAACGGGTCGCCCGGTTCTTTTTTGATCCAGCCCGGTTCTTTTTTTATCCAGCCCGGTTCTTTTTACACTTCCAGCTGGAGCTCGGGAGCGGTTTTTTGCACAAGATCACGCCGTGTTAGGCTTCCAGGACCTCGGCTAAGCAATTTTAACGGGCCGCCCGGTTCTTTTTTGATCCAGCCCGGTTCTTTTTTGATCCAGCCCGGTTCTTTTTCCACTTCCAGCTGGAGCTCAGCAGCGGCTTTTTGCACAAGATCACGCCGGGTTAGGCTTCCAGGACCTCGGCTAAGCAATTTTAACGGGTCGCCCGGTTCTTTTTTGATCCAGCCCGGTTCTTTTTTTATCCAGCCCGGTTCTTTTTACACTTCCAGCTGGAGCTCGGGAGCGGTTTTTTGCACAAGATCACGCCGTGTTAGGCTTCCAGGACCTCGGCTAAGCAATTTTAACGGGCCGCCCGGTTCTTTTTTGATCCAGCCCGGTTCTTTTTTGATCCAGCCCGGTTCTTTTTCCACTTCCAGCTGGAGCTCAGCAGCGGCTTTTTGCACAAGATCACGCCGGGTTAGGCTTCCAGGACCTCGGCTAAGCACTTCTAACGGGTCGCCCGGTTCTTTTTTTGAACCAGCCCGGTTCTTTTTACACTTCCAGCTGGAGCTCAGCAGCGGCTTTTTGCACAAGATCACGCCGGGTTAGGGTTCCAGGACCTCGGCTAAGCAATTTTAACGGGCCGCCCGGTTCTTTTTTTGATCCAGCCCGGTTCTTTTTACACTTCCAGCTGGAGCTCAGCAGCGGCTTTTTGCACAAGATCACGCCGGGTTAGGCTTCCAGGACCTCGCCTAAGCACTTCTAACGGGCCCTGGTCCACCCCTGCCAGCGCATTTCAAAACTTGGCATTAATTTCGACCTAAGAGACGAAGTCTGATTTTTTTCTACCACTTGGGCGGCCTTTTTGCACCCAGAACACCCGCACCGGCACCATAAATTCGAAGGGTGCCGAGTGCGTCGGCGCAGATTCTGCGACGGAGTGACACTTCCCTCTTGTGGACATTCGGCGGTAGGTGAAATGCGCACTCGGTCTTCTCTTTTCTTTTCCTTCCAGTGAAACTTTGGCAACATTCTGCGAGCTGCTGGCTTCCAGAACCTCGGCCAAGCAGGTGGAGGATTTTTTTCCACTTCCAGCTGGAGGTGAGGAGGGACTTTTTGGGCAAGATCACGCCGACTTAGCAAGCAAGGTGGAAGTGCCAGCATGCTCCGTGGCTGGAAGTGTGGATGTGCCAGCACCCTCCCTGCCTATGGAAGTGTGGAGCTCCAGCACCCTCCCTGCCTATGGAAGTGTGGAGCTCCAGCACCCTCCCTGCCTATGGAAGTGTGGAGCTCCAGCACCCTCCCTGCCTATGGAAGTGTGGAGCTCCAGCACCCTCCCTGCCTATGGAAGTGTGGAGCTCCAGCACCCTCCCTGCCTATGGAAGTGTGGAGCTCCAGCACCCTCCCTGCCTATGGAAGTGTGGAGCTCCAGCACCCTCCCTGCCTATGGAAGTGTGGAGCTCCAGCACCCTCCCTGCCTATGGAAGTGTGGAGCTCCAGCACCCTCCCTGCCTATGGAAGTGTGGAGCTCCAGCACCCTCCCTGCCTATGGAAGTGTGGAGCTCCAGCACCCTCCCTGCCTATGGAAGTGTGGAGCTCCAGCACCCTCCCTGCCTATGGAAGTGTGGAGCTCCAGCACCCTCCCTGCCTATGGAAGTGTGGAGCTCCAGCACCCTCCCTGCCTATGGAAGTGTGGAGCTCCAGCACCCTCCCTGCCTATGGAAGTGTGGAGCTCCAGCACCCTCCCTGCCTATGGAAGTGTGGAGCTCCAGCACCCTCCCTGCCTATGGAAGTGTGGAGCTCCAGCACCCTCCCTGCCTATGGAAGTGTGGAGCTCCAGCACCCTCCCTGCCTATGGAAGTGTGGAGCTCCAGCACCCTCCCTGCCTATGGAAGTGTGGAGCTCCAGCACCCTCCCTGCCTATGGAAGTGTGGAGCTCCAGCACCCTCCCTGCCTATGGAAGTGTGGAGCTCCAGCACCCTCCCTGCCTATGGAAGTGTGGAGCTCCAGCACCCTCCCTGCCTATGGAAGTGTGGAGCTCCAGCACCCTCCCTGCCTATGGAAGTGTGGAGCTCCAGCACCCTCCCTGCCTATGGAAGTGTGGAGCTCCAGCACCCTCCCTGCCTATGGAAGTGTGGAGCTCCAGCACCCTCCCTGCCTATGGAAGTGTGGAGCTCCAGCACCCTCCCTGCCTATGGAAGTGTGGAGCTCCAGCACCCTCCCTGCCTATGGAAGTGTGGAGCTCCAGCACCCTCCCTGCCTATGGAAGTGTGGAGCTCCAGCACCCTCCCTGCCTATGGAAGTGTGGAGCTCCAGCACCCTCCCTGCCTATGGAAGTGTGGAGCTCCAGCACCCTCCCTGCCTATGGAAGTGTGGAGCTCCAGCACCCTCCCTGCCTATGGAAGTGTGGAGCTCCAGCACCCTCCCTGCCTATGGAAGTGTGGAGCTCCAGCACCCTCCCTGCCTATGGAAGTGTGGAGCTCCAGCACCCTCCCTGCCTATGGAAGTGTGGAGCTCCAGCACCCTCCCTGCCTATGGAAGTGTGGAGCTCCAGCACCCTCCCTGCCTATGGAAGTGTGGAGCTCCAGCACCCTCCCTGCCTATGGAAGTGTGGAGCTCCAGCACCCTCCCTGCCTATGGAAGTGTGGAGCTCCAGCACCCTCCCTGCCTATGGAAGTGTGGAGCTCCAGCACCCTCCCTGCCTATGGAAGTGTGGAGCTCCAGCACCCTCCCTGCCTATGGAAGTGTGGAGCTCCAGCACCCTCCCTGCCTATGGAAGTGTGGAGCTCCAGCACCCTCCCTGCCTATGGAAGTGTGGAGCTCCAGCACCCTCCCTGCCTATGGAAGTGTGGAGCTCCAGCACCCTCCCTGCCTATGGAAGTGTGGAGCTCCAGCACCCTCCCTGCCTATGGAAGTGTGGAGCTCCAGCACCCTCCCTGCCTATGGAAGTGTGGAGCTCCAGCACCCTCCCTGCCTATGGAAGTGTGGAGCTCCAGCACCCTCCCTGCCTATGGAAGTGTGGAGCTCCAGCACCCTCCCTGCCTATGGAAGTGTGGAGCTCCAGCACCCTCCCTGCCTATGGAAGTGTGGAGCTCCAGCACCCTCCCTGCCTATGGAAGTGTGGAGCTCCAGCACCCTCCCTGCCTATGGAAGTGTGGAGCTCCAGCACCCTCCCTGCCTATGGAAGTGTGGAGCTCCAGCACCCTCCCTGCCTATGGAAGTGTGGAGCTCCAGCACCCTCCGTGCCTATGGAAGTGTGGAGCTCCAGCACCCTCCCTGCCTATGGAAGTGTGGCGCTCCAGCACCCTCCGTGCCTGGAGCTATGGAAGTATGGAGCTCCAGCACCCTCCGTGCCTATGGAAGTGTGGAGCTCCAGCACCCTCCGTGCCTGGAGCTATGGAAGTGTGGAGCTCCAGCACCCTCCGTGCCTAGGGAAGTGTGGAGCTCCAGCACCCTCCGTGCCTATGGAAGAGCCACCTCCGCGGGCATGCTGCTCAACCACGCCGGCCCAGAGTTCCAGCCGCTCGGCTACACTCTCTCACAAGCCCCGCCTGGAGCTCCCCAGCCCGCCCCTGGTACCTCAACTACCGAGGCCAGCCGCTCGACCAGGCCGGCCCAGAGTTCCAGCCGCTCGGATAAGCTCTGTCACTCTCCCGCTAAGCAGCCACCGGTAACGGGGAAATGTCGCCGCCTTGTGGACACGCCGTTGTAAATGAATGGGCTTTCGCACTTAGTGCAATTTTCGCCAGCTCCGTGGCTGCAAGTATGGAGCTATGGAGCTATGGAGCCACCAGACAGGCTGGAGCTCTGGAGCTATGGAAGTATGGAGCTCTGGAGCTATGGAGCTATGGAGCTATGGAGCTCTGGGGCTATGGAGCTATGGAGCTATGGAGCTCTGGAGCTCTGGTGCTATGGAGCTATGGCGCTCTGGAAGTATGGAGCTATGGAGCTATGGAGCTATGGAGCTATGGAAGTCTGGAGCTATGGAAGTATGGAGCTATGGAAGTATGGAGCTATGGAGCTATGGAGCTATGGAGCTATGGAGCTATGGAGCCACCAGCCAGCACCCTCCGTGGCTGGATCAATGGAAGTGTTTTAGGTACCAGGCAGCCAAAGGGCCGAGGCCTCACGCTCGACCACGCCGGCGCAGAGTTCCAGCCGCTCGGATAAGCTCTGTCACTCACCCGCCGCGCAGCCACCGGTAACGGGGAAATGTCGCCGCCTTGTGGACACGCCGTTGTAAATGAATGGGCTTTCGCACTTAGTGCAATTTTCGCCAACTCTCTGACTGGAGCTATGGAAGTATGGAGCTATGGAGCCACCAGCCACCCAGGCTGGAGCTATGGAGCTCTGGAGCTATGGAGCTCTGGTGCTATGGAAGTATGGAGCTATGGAGCTATGGAAGTATGGCGCTATGGAGCTATGGAGCTCTGGAAGTATGGAGCTATGGAGCTCTGGAGGTATGGAGCTATGGAGCCCTGGAGCCCTGGAGCTATGGAGCCCTGGAGCCCTGGAGCTATGGAGCCCTGGAGCTATGGAGCTATGGAGCCCTGGAGCTATGGAGCCCTGGAGCTATGGAGCTATGGAGCTCTGGTGCTATGGAGCTATGGAGCTCTGGTGCTATGGAGCTATGGAGCTCTGGTGCTATGGAGCTATGGAGCTCTGGTGCTATGGAGCTATGGAGCTCTGGTGCTATGGAGCTCTGGAGCTCTGGTGCTATGGAGCTATGGAGCTCTGGTGCTATGGAGCTCTGGAGCTCTGGTGCTATGGAGCTCTGGAGCTCTGGTGCTATGGAGCTATGGAGCTCTGGTGCTATGGAGCTATGGAGCTCTGGTGCTATGGAGCTATGGAGCTCTGGTGCTATGGAGCTATGGAGCTATGGAGCCACCAGCCAGCACCCTCCGTGGCTGGATCAATGGAAGTGTTTTAGGTACCAGGCAGCCAAAGGGCCGGGGCCTCACGCTCGACCACGCCGGCGCAGAGTTCCAGCCGCTCGGATAAGCTCTGTCACTCACCCGCCGCGCAGCCACCGGTAACGGGGAAATGTCGCCGCCTGGCGGACACGCCGTTGTAAATGAATGGGCTTTCGCAC
>NW_028232475.1:10000-25000 GCF_054491065.1 Syngnathus leptorhynchus | reverse complement strand
CCCCGGAGCTCCATAGCTCCATAGCCCCGGAGCTCCATAGCCCCGGAGCTCCATAGCTCCATAGCCCCGGAGCTCCATAGCCCCGGAGCTCCATAGCCCCGGAGCTCCATAGCCCCGGAGCTCCATAGCTCCATAGCCCCGGAGCTCCATAGCCCCGGAGCTCCATAGCCCCGGAGCTCCATAGCTCCATAGCCCCGGAGCTCCATAGCTCCATACTTCCATAGCCCCATACTTCCATAGCTCCATAGCTCCATACTTCCATAGCTCCAGCCGCGGAGGGTGCTGGCTGGTGGCTCCATAGCTCCATACTTCCATACTTGCAGCCACGGAGTTGGCTAAAATTGCACTAAGTGCGAAAGCCCATTCATTTACAACGGCGTGTCCGCCAGGCGGCGACATTTCCCCGTTACCGGTGGCTGCGCGGCGGGTGAGTGACAGAGCTTATCCGAGCGGCTGGAACTCTGCGCCGGCGTGGTCGAGCGTGAGGCCCCGGCCCTTTGGCTGCCTGGTACCTAAAACACTTCCATTGATCCAGCCACGGAGGGTGCTGGCTGGTGGCTCCATAGCTCCATAGCTCCATAGCACCAGAGCTCCATAGCTCCATAGCACCAGAGCTCCATAGCTCCATAGCACCAGAGCTCCATAGCTCCATAGCACCAGAGCTCCATAGCTCCATAGCACCAGAGCTCCATAGCTCCATAGCACCAGAGCTCCATAGCTCCATAGCACCAGAGCTCCATAGCTCCATAGCTCCAGGGCTCCATAGCTCCAGGGCTCCATAGCTCCATAGCTCCAGGGCTCCATAGCTCCATACCTCCAGAGCTCCATAGCTCCAGCCTGGGTGGCTGGTGGCTCCATAGCTCCATACTTCCATAGCTCCAGTCAGAGAGTTGGCGAAAATTGCACTAAGTGCGAAAGCCCATTCATTTACAACGGCGTGTCCGCCAGGCGGCGACATTTCCCCGTTACCGGTGGCTGCGTGGCGGGTGAGTGACAGAGCTTATCCGAGCGGCTGGAACTCTGCGCCGGCGTGGTCGAGCGTGAGGCCCCGGCCCTTTGGCTGCCTGGTACCTAAAACACTTCCATTGATCCAGCCACGGAGGGTGCTGGCTGGTGGCTCCATAGCTCCATAGCTCCATAGCACCAGAGCTCCATAGCTCCATAGCACCAGAGCTCCATAGCTCCATAGCACCAGAGCTCCATAGCTCCATAGCACCAGAGCTCCATAGCTCCATAGCACCAGAGCTCCATAGCTCCATAGCACCAGAGCTCCATAGCTCCATAGCACCAGAGCTCCATAGCTCCATAGCACCAGAGCTCCATAGCTCCATAGCACCAGAGCTCCATAGCTCCATAGCTCCAGGGCTCCATAGCTCCAGGGCTCCATAGCTCCATAGCTCCAGGGCTCCATAGCTCCATACCTCCAGAGCTCCATAGCTCCAGCCTGGGTGGCTGGTGGCTCCATAGCTCCATACTTCCATAGCTCCAGTCAGAGAGTGTGCTAAAATTGCACTAAGTGCGAAAGCCCATTCATTTACAACGGCGTGTCCACAAGGCGGCGACATTTCCCCGTTACCGGTGGCTGCGCGGCGGGTGAGTGACAGAGCTTATCCGAGCGGCTGGAACTCTGCGCCGGCGTGGTCGAGCGTGAGGCCTCGGCCCTTTGGCTGCCTGGTACCTAAAACACTTCCATTGATCCAGCCACGGAGGGTGCTGGCTGGTGGCTCCATAGCTCCATACCTCCAGAGCTCCAGAGCTCCATAGCACCAGAGCTCCATAGCTCCATAGCACCAGAGCTCCATAGCACCAGAGCTCCATAGCTCCATAGCACCAGAGCTCCATAGCTCCATAGCACCAGAGCTCCATAGCTCCATAGCACCAGAGCTCCATAGCTCCATAGCACCAGAGCTCCATAGCTCCATAGCACCAGAGCTCCATAGCTCCATAGCTCCAGGGCTCCATAGCTCCAGGGCTCCATAGCTCCATAGCTCCAGGGCTCCATAGCTCCAGGGCTCCAGGGCTCCATAGCTCCATAGCTCCAGGGCTCCATAGCTCCATACCTCCAGAGCTCCATAGCTCCAGCCTGGGTGGCTGGTGGCTCCATAGCTCCATACTTCCATAGCTCCAGTCAGAGAGTTGGCGAAAATTGCACTAAGTGCGAAAGCCCATTCATTTACAACGGCGTGTCCGCCAGGCGGCGACATTTCCCCGTTACCGGTGGCTGCGTGGCGGGTGAGTGACAGAGCTTATCCGAGCGGCTGGAACTCTGCGCCGGCGTGGTCGAGCGGGTGGCCTCGGTAGTTGAGGTACCAGGGGTGGGCCGGGGAGCTCCAGGCGGGGCTTGTGAGAGAGTGAAGCCTAACGGCTGGAACTCTGGGCCGGCGTGGATGAGCCACGGAGGGTGCTGGCTGGTGGCTCCATAGCTCCAGAGCTCCAGAGCTCCATACTTCCATAGCTCCATAGCTCCATACTTCCATAGCTCCACACTTCCATAGCTCCATAGCTCCATACTTCCATAGCTCCATAGCTCCATACTTCCATAGCACCAGAGCTCCATAGCTCCATAGCACCAGAGCTCCATAGCTCCATAGCACCAGAGCTCCATAGCTCCATAGCAGCAGAGCTCCATAGCTCCAGAGCTCCATAGCTCCAGAGCTCCATAGCTCCATAGCTCCATACTTCCATAGCTCCAGAGCTCCATGGCTCCATACTTCCATAGCTCCAGCCTGGCTGGCTGGTGGCTCCATAGCTCCATACATCCATAGCTCCATAGCTCCCTACTTCCATAGCTCCATAGCTCCAGAGCTCCAGAGCTCCAGAGCTCCATAGCTCCATAGCTCCATAGCTCCATACTTCCATAGCCCCAGAGCTCCATAGCTCCATAGCTCCATAGCTCCAGAGCTCCAGAGCTCCATACTTCCATAGCTCCAGTCAGAGAGTTGGCGAAAATTGCACTAAGTGCGAAAGCCCATTCATTTACAAGGGCGTGTCCACAGGGCGGCGACATTTCCCCGTTACCGGTGGCTGCGCGGCGGGAGAGTGGCAGAGCTCATCCGAGCGGCTGGAACTCTGCGCCGGCGTGGTCGAGCGGCTGGCCTCGGTAGTTGAGGTACCAGGGGCGGGCTGGGGAGCTCCAGGCGGGGCTTGTGAGAGAGTGAAGCCGAGCGGCTGGAACTCTGGGCCGGCCTGGTCGAGCGGCTGGCCTCGGTAGTTGAGGTACCAGGGGCGGGCTGGGGAGCTCCAGGCGGGGCTTGTGAGAGAGTGTAGCCGAGCGGCTGGAACTCTGGGCCGGCGTGGTTGAGCAGCATGCCCGCGGAGGTGGCTCTTCCATAGGCACGGAGGGTGCTGGAGCTCCACACTTCCCTAGGCACGGAGGGTGCTGGAGCTCCACACTTCCATAGGCAGGGAGGGTGCTGGAGCTCCACACTTCCATAGGCAGGGAGGGTGCTGGAGCTCCACACTTCCATAGGCAGGGAGGGTGCTGGAGCTCCACACTTCCATAGGCAGGGAGGGTGCTGGAGCTCCACACTTCCATAGGCAGGGAGGGTGCTGGAGCTCCACACTTCCATAGGCAGGGAGGGTGCTGGAGCTCCACACTTCCATAGGCAGGGAGGGTGCTGGAGCTCCACACTTCCATAGGCAGGGAGGGTGCTGTAGCTCCACACTTCCAGCCACGGAGCATGCTGGCACTTCCACCTTGCTTGCTAAGTCGGCGTGATCTTGCCCAAAAAGTCCCTCCTCACCTCCAGCTGGAAGTGGAAAAAAATCCTCCACCTGCTTGGCCGAGGTTCTGGAAGCCAGCAGCTCGCAGAATGTTGCCAAAGTTTCACTGGAAGGAAAAGAAAAGAGAAGACCGAGTGCGCATTTCACCTACCGCTGAATGTCCACAAGAGGGAAGTGTCACTCCGTCGCAGAATCTGCGCCGACGCACTCGGCACCCTTCGAATTTATGGTGCCGGTGCGGGTGTTCTGGGTGCAAAAAGGCCGCCCAAGTGGTAGAAAAAAATCAGACTTCGTCTCTTAGGTCGAAATTAATGCCAAGTTTTGAAATGCGCTGGCAGGGGTGGACCAGGGCCCGTTAGAAGTGCTTAGCCGAGGTCCTGGAAGCCTAACCCGGCGTGATCTTGTGCAAAAAGCCGCTGCTGAGCTCCAGCTGGAAGTGTAAAAAGAACCGGGCTGGTTCAAAAAAAGAACCGGGCGACCCGTTAGAAGTGCTTAGCCGAGGTCCTGGAAGCCTAACCCGGCGTGATCTTGTGCAAAAAGCCGCTGCT
The DNA here is from genome assembly GCF_054491065.1 of Syngnathus leptorhynchus. Taxonomy (NCBI): domain Eukaryota; kingdom Metazoa; phylum Chordata; class Actinopteri; order Syngnathiformes; family Syngnathidae; genus Syngnathus; species Syngnathus leptorhynchus. Next base: position 20,729 of record NW_028232475.1, on the reverse strand, counting down.
GAGCTCCAGCTGGAAGTGGAAAAAGAACCGGGCTGGATCAAAAAAGAACCGGGCGACCCGTTAAAATTGCTTAGCCGAGGTCCTGGAAGCCTAACACGGCGTGATCTTGTGCAAAAAGCCGCTCCCGAGCTCCAGCTGGAAGTGTAAAAAGAACCAGGCTGGATAAAAAAAAAGAACCGGGCTGGATCAAAAAAAGAACCGGGCGACCCGTTAAAATTGCTTAGCCGAGGTCCTGGAAGCCTAACACGGCGTGATCTTGTGCAAAAAGCCGCTCCCGAGCTCCAGCTGGAAGTGTAAAAAGAACCGGGCTGGATAAAAAAAGAACCGGGCTGGATCAAAAAAGAACCGGGCGACCCGTTAAAATTGCTGAGCCGAGGTCCTGGAAGCCTAACACGGCGTGATCTTGTGCAAAAAGCCGCTCCCGAGCTCCAGCTGGAAGTGTAAAAAGAACCGGGCTGGATAAAAAAAGAACCGGGCTGGATCAAAAAAGAACCGGGCGACCCGTTAAAATTGCTGAGCCGAGGTCCTGGAAGCCTAACACGGCGTGATCTTGTGCAAAAAGCCGCTCCCGAGCTCCAGCTGGAAGTGTAAAAAGAACCGGGCTGGATAAAAAAAGAACCGGGCTGGATCAAAAAAGAACCGGGCGACCCGTTAAAATTGCTTAGCCGAGGTCCTGGAAGCCTAACACGGCGTGATCTTGTGCAAAAAGCCGCTCCCGAGCTCCAGCTGGAAGTGTGAAAAGAACCGGGCTGGATAAAAAAAAGAACCGGGCTGGATCAAAAAAGAACCGGGCGACCCGTTAAAATTGCTTAGCCGAGGTCCTGGAAGCCTAACACGGCGTGATCTTGTGCAAAAAGCCGCTCCCGAGCTCCAGCTGGAAGTGTAAAAAGAACCGGGCTGGATAAAAAAAGAACCGGGCTGGATCAAAAAAGAACCGGGCGACCCGTTAAAATTGCTTAGCCGAGGTCCTGGAAGCCTAACACGGCGTGATCTTGTGCAAAAAGCCGCTCCCGAGCTCCAGCTGGAAGTGTAAAAAGAACCGGGCTGGATAAAAAAAGAACCGGGCTGGATCAAAAAAGAACCGGGCGACCCGTTAAAATTGCTTCGCCGAGGTCCTGGAAGCCTAACACGGCGTGATCTTGTGCAAAAAGCCGCTCCCGAGCTCCAGCTGGAAGTGTAAAAAGAACCAGGCTGGATAAAAAAAAGAACCGGGCTGGATCAAAAAAGAACCGGGCGACCCGTTAAAATTGCTTCGCCGAGGTCCTGGAAGCCTAACACGGCGTGATCTTGTCCAAAAAGCCGCTCCAGAGCTCCAGCTGGAAGTGTAAAAAGAACCGGGCTGGATAAAAAAAGAACCGGGCTGGATAAAAAAAAGAACCGGGCGACCCGTTAAAATTGCTTAGCCGAGGTCCTGGAAGCCTAACACGGCGTGATCTTGTGCAAAAAGCCGCTCCCGAGCTCCAGCTGGAAGTGTAAAAAGAACCGGGCTGGATAAAAAAAGAACCGGGCTGGATAAAAAAAAGAACCGGGCGACCCGTTAAAATTGCTTAGCCGAGGTCCTGGAAGCCTAACACGGCGTGATCTTGTGCAAAAAGCCGCTCCCGAGCTCCAGCTGGAAGTGTAAAAAGAACCGGGCTGGATCAAAAAAGAACCGGGCTGGATAAAAAAAAGAACCGGGCGGCCCGTTAAAATTGCTTAGCCGAGGTCCTGGAAGCCTAACCCGGCGTGATCTTGTGCAAAAAGCCGCTCCCGAGCTCCAGCTGGAAGTGTAAAAAGAACCGGGCTGGATAAAAAAAGAACCGGGCTGGATAAAAAAAAGAACCGGGCGACCCGTTAAAATTGCTTAGCCGAGGTCCTGGAAGCCTAACACGGCGTGATCTTGTGCAAAAAGCCGCTCCCGAGCTCCAGCTGGAAGTGTAAAAAGAACCGGGCTGGATCAAAAAAGAACCGGGCTGGATAAAAAAAAAGAACCGGGCGACCCGTTAAAATTGCTTAGCCGAGGTCCTGGAAGCCTAACCCGGCGTGATCTTGTGCAAAAAGCCGCTCCCGAGCTCCAGCTGGAAGTGTAAAAAGAACCGGGCTGGATAAAAAAAGAACCGGGCTGGATCAAAAAAGAACCGGGCGACCCGTTAAAATTGCTTAGCCGAGGTCCTGGAAGCCTAACCCGGCGTGATCTTGTGCAAAAAGCCGCTCCCGAGCTCCAGCTGGAAGTGTAAAAAGAACCGGGCTGGATAAAAAAAAGAACCGGGCTGGATCAAAAAAGAACCGGGCGACCCGTTAAAATTGCTTAGCCGAGGTCCTGGAAGCCTAACACGGCGTGATCTTGTGCAAAAAGCCGCTCCCGAGCTCCAGCTGGAAGTGTAAAAAGAACCGGGCTGGATAAAAAAAGAACCGGGCTGGATCAAAAAAGAACCGGGGGACCCGTTAAAATTGCTTAGCCGAGGTCCTGGAAGCCTAACCCGGCGTGATCTTGTGCAAAAAGCCGCTCCCGAGCTCCAGCTGGAAGTGTAAAAAGAACCGGGCTGGATAAAAAAAAGAACCGGGCTGGATCAAAAAAGAACCGGGCGACCCGTTAAAATTGCTTAGCCGAGGTCCTGGAAGCCTAACACGGCGTGATCTTGTGCAAATAGCCGCTCCCGAGCTCCAGCTGGAAGTGTAAAAAGAACCAGGCTGGATAAAAAAAAGAACCGGGCTGGATCAAAAAAGAACCGGGCGACCCGTTAAAATTGCTTAGCCGAGGTCCTGGAAGCCTAACCCGGCGTGATCTTGTGCAAAAAGCCGCTCCCGAGCTCCAGCTGGAAGTGTAAAAAGAACCGGGCTGGATAAAAAAAGAACCGGGCTGGATCAAAAAAGAACCGGGCGACCCGTTAAAATTGCTTAGCCGAGGTCCTGGAAGCCTAACCCGGCGTGATCTTGTGCAAAAAGCCGCTCCCGAGCTCCAGCTGGAAGTGTAAAAAGAACCGGGCTGGATAAAAAAAAGAACCGGGCTGGATCAAAAAAGAACCGGGCGACCCGTTAAAATTGCTTAGCCGAGGTCCTGGAAGCCTAACACGGCGTGATCTTGTGCAAAAAGCCGCTCCCGAGCTCCAGCTGGAAGTGTAAAAAGAACCGGGCTGGATAAAAAAAGAACCGGGCTGGATCAAAAAAGAACCGGGGGACCCGTTAAAATTGCTTAGCCGAGGTCCTGGAAGCCTAACCCGGCGTGATCTTGTGCAAAAAGCCGCTCCCGAGCTCCAGCTGGAAGTGTAAAAAGAACCGGGCTGGATAAAAAAAAGAACCGGGCTGGATCAAAAAAGAACCGGGCGACCCGTTAAAATTGCTTAGCCGAGGTCCTGGAAGCCTAACACGGCGTGATCTTGTGCAAATAGCCGCTCCCGAGCTCCAGCTGGAAGTGTAAAAAGAACCAGGCTGGATAAAAAAAAGAACCGGGCTGGATCAAAAAAGAACCGGGCGACCCGTTAAAATTGCTTAGCCGAGGTCCTGGAAGCCTAACCCGGCGTGATCTTGTGCAAAAAGCCGCTCCCAAGCTCCAGCTGGAAGTGTAAAAAGAACCGGGCTGGATAAAAAAAAGAACCGGGCTGGATCAAAAAAGAACCGGGCGACCCGTTAAAATTGCTTAGCCGAGGTCCTGGAAGCCTAACACGGCGTGTTCTTGTGCAAAAAGCCGCTCCCGAGCTTCAGCTGGAAGTGTAAAAAGAACCGGGCTGGATAAAAAAAGAACCGGGCTGGATAAAAAAAAGAACCGGGCGACCCGTTAAAATTGCTTAGCCGAGGTCCTGGAAGCCTAACCCGGCGTGATCTTGCCCGAAATTCGGCCTCTATACTTCCATTTTAGGTACCAGGCGCTCATAGTGTGTTGGTCCCACTAGTCAGTGTACTGGTCCCACTCGCTAGTGTACTGGTCCCCCTAGTCAGTGTACTCATCCAGTTACCCCCCGTTTTCCAAAACACCATCGGCACGTATAAGGGGGGGACTCCTGAGAGAGATGAGGTATATGGCAGCGCAACACCAATCCGCTCCGCGCTGGTTCCCATGTCGGCTACGGATGAATAAAACCAGCCTGTCCCCCCTGGAGCTCACGAGACACGGAATTTTTTCTAAGTGCCAACGGCTCTTCCGAGCAAACGTGTCCGCTCCGGCTGGTTCCCCCGTCGGCCTCGAATGACGAAAAATGCCGGTCTCCGCCCGGAGCTCATGACAAACGAAAAATTTTCTAAGTGCCAACGGCACTTGCGAGCGAATGTGTCCGCTCGGCGCTGGTTCCCGGGTCGAACCCGGAAGACGAAAAACGCCGGTCTCCGCCCGGAGCTCATGACAAACGAAAAATTTTCTAAGTGCCAACGGCACTAGCGAGCGAATGTGTCCGCTCGGCGCTGGTTCCCGGGTCGAACCCGGAAGACGAAAAACGCCGCTCTCCGCCCGGAGCTCATGACAAACGAAAAATTTTCTAAGTGCCAACGGCACTAGCGAGCGAATGTGTCCGCTCGGCGCTGGTTCCCGGGTCGAACCCGGAAGACGAAAAACGCCGCTCTCCGCCCGGAGCTCATGACAAACGAAAAATTTTCTAAGTGCCAACGGCACTAGCGAGCGAATGTGTCCGCTCGGCGCTGGTTACCGGGTCGAACCCGGAAGACGAAAAACGCCGGTCTCCGCCCGGAGCTCATGACAAACGAAAAATTTTCTAAGTGCCAACGGCACTTGCGAGCGAATGTGTCCGCTCGGCGCTGGTTCCCGGGTCGAACCCGGAAGACGAAAAACGCCGGTCTCCGCCCGGAGCTCATGACAAACGAAAAATTTTCTAAGTGCCAACGGCACTAGCGAGCGAATGTGTCCGCTCGGCGCTGGTTCCCGGGTCGAACCCGGAAGACGAAAAACGCCGCTCTCCGCCCGGAGCTCATGACAAACGAAAAATTTTCTAAGTGCCAACGGCACTAGCGAGCGAATGTGTCCGCTCGGCGCTGGTTACCGGGTCGAACCCGGAAGACGAAAAACGCCGGTCTCCGCCCGGAGCTCATGACAAACGAAAAATTTTCTAAGTGCCAACGGCACTTGCGAGCGAATGTGTCCGCTCGGCGCTGGTTCCCGGGTCGAACCCGGAAGACGAAAAACGCCGGTCTCCGCCCGGAGCTCATGACAAACGAAAAATTTTCTAAGTGCCAACGGCACTAGCGAGCGAATGTGTCCGCTCGGCGCTGGTTCCCGGGTCGAACCCGGAAGACGAAAAACGCCGCTCTCCGCCCGGAGCTCATGACAAACGAAAAATTTTCTAAGTGCCAACGGCACTAGCGAGCGAATGTGTCCGCTCGGCGCTGGTTCCCGGGTCGGACCCGGAAGACGAAAAACGCCGGTCCTCGCCTGGAGGTCCCAGCAAAATCGGCGAAAAAACGACTAAGTGTCAACTTTCGAAAAAACGGCTAAGTGTCGACTTTCGAAAAAACGGCTAAGTGTCAACTTTCGAAAAAACGGCTAAGTGTCAACTTTCGAAAAAACGACTAAGTGCCCACGGCTCTGCGGGGCTTGTGAGTCCGCCCCGCGCCGGTTCGGCGGTCGGCCTCAAAAAGCAAAAAATCAGCCTCTCTCCCTGGAGCTCACCAAAAATTTGTCGAAATTTTTCTAAGTTCTCCTCGAGGTACCAGGGGGTGAGGTACCCGGGCTAAGGTGCAGTACCTTTTTTGGTCTTCAGGTGCGCCAGAGTACAATGAAATGGTCCCAGTAGTCAGTGTACTCATCGACTTTCCCCCCGTTTTCCAAAGCACCTCGTTTACGAGTATGGAGGAGATGGTGCTGGTCTCCCCACGGCGTCGGACACGCCGTCCTCGACAGCACAAGGTCGGATAGAAGACCTGGAAAGCGCCGTGGCACGCGCTGGAGGTGGGCACTTTGGCGAAAAAACGACTAAGTGTCAACTTTCGAAAAAACGACTAAGTGTCAACTTTCGAAAAAACGGCTAAGTGTCAACTTTCGAAAAAACGACTAAGTGTCACCTCTCTGAAAAAATGGCAAAGTGTCGCCTCTCTGAAAATTTTCTAAGTGCCCACGGCTCTGCGGGCTCGTGCATCCGAGCCGCGCCGGTTCTGCAACCGGCCTAGAATGACGAAAAATAACGGTCTCCTCCTGGAGCTCACAGCCAATTGTGGCGAAAAAGTGGCAAAGTGCCCACGGCTCTGCGGGCTCGTGCATCCGACCCGCGCCGGTTCTGCAGCCGGCCTAGAATGACGAAAAATAACGGTCTCCTCCTGGAGCTCACAGCCAACTTGGCAAAAAGTTTCTAAGTGCCCACGGCCCTGCCGAGCTTTGGCGTCCGCCCAGCGCCGGTTCCGCAGTCGGCCTCCAATGACGAAAAATAACGGTCTCCTCCTGGAGCTCACAGCCAACTTGGCAAAAAGTTTCTAAGTGCCCACGGCCCTGCCGAGCTTTGGCGTCCGCCCAGCGCCGGTTCCGCAGTCGGCCTCGAATGACGAAAAATAACGGTCTCCTCCTGGAGCTCACAGCCAACTTGGCAAAAAGTTTCTAAGTGCCCACGGCCCTGCCGAGCTTTGGCGTCCGCTCAGCGCCGGTTCCGCAGTCGGCCTCGAATGACGAAAAATAACGGTCTCCTCCTGGAGCTCACAGCCAACTTGGCAAAAAGTTTCTAAGTGCCCACGGCCCTGCCGAGCTTTGGCGTCCGCCCAGCGCCGGTTCCGCAGTCGGCCTCGAATGACGAAAAATAACGGTCTCCTCCTGGAGCTCACAGCCAACTTGGCAAAAAGTTTCTAAGTGCCCACGGCCCTGCCGAGCTTTGACGTCCGCCCAGCGCCGGTTCCGCAGTCGGCCTCGAATGACGAAAAATAACGGTCTCCTCCTGGAGCTCACAGCCAACTTGGCAAAAAGTTTCTAAGTGCCCACGGCCCTGCCGAGCTTTGGCGTCCGCCCAGCGCCGGTTCCGCAGTCGGCCTCGAATGACGAAAAATAACGGTCTCCTCCTGGAGCTCACAGCCAACTTGGCAAAAAGTTTCTAAGTGCCCACGGCCCTGCCGAGCTTTGGCGTCCGCCCAGCGCCGGTTCCGCAGTCGGCCTCGAATGACGAAAAATAACGGTCTCCTCCTGGAGCTCACAGCCAACTTGGCAAAAAGTTTCTAAGTGCCCACGGCCCTGCCGAGCTTTGGCGTCCGCCCAGCGCCGGTTCCGCAGTCGGCCTCGAATGACGAAAAATAACGGTCTCCTCCTGGAGCTCACAGCCAACTTGGCAAAAAGTTTCTAAGTGCCCACGGCCCTGCCGAGCTTTGGCGTCCGCCCAGCGCCGGTTCCGCAGTCGGCCTCGAATGACGAAAAATAACGGTCTCCTCCTGGAGCTCACAGCCAACTTGGCAAAAAGTTTCTAAGTGTCACATCTCTGAAAAAACGGCTAAGTGTCGACTTTCGAAAAAACGGCAAAGTGTCACATCTCTGAAAAAACGGCTAAGTGTCGACTTTCGAAAAAACGGCTAAGTGTCAACTTTCGAAAAAACGGCTAAGTGTCGCCTCTCTGAAAAAACGGCAAAGTGTCAACTTTCGAAAAAACGACAGAGTGTCGCCTCTCTGAAAAAACGACTAAGTGTCGACTCTGAGAAAATGGCAAAGTGCCCACGGCTCTGCGGGCTCGTGCATCCGACCCGCGCCGGTTCCCCAGCCGGCCTGAAATAAGGCAAAACCAGCCTCTCCGCCTGGAGCTCAGAGCCAACTTGGCGAATATTTTCTAAGTGCCCACGGCTCTGCGTGGCTACGGCGTCTGCCCAGCGCCGGTTCCTGGGTCGAACCCCGAGGACGAGGAATGCCGGTCTCCGCCTGGAGGTCCCAGCTTAATCGGCGAAAATTTTCTAAGTGCCCACGGCTCTGCCGGGCTCGTGCATCCGACCCGCGCCGGTTCCCCAGCCGGCCTGAAATAAGGCAAAACCAGGCTCTCCCCCTGGAGCTCAGAGCCAATTGTGGCGAAAAAACGACTAAGTGTCAACTTTCGAAAAAACGACTAAGTGTCAACTTTCCAAAAAAACGGCTAAGTGTCGACTTTCGAAAAAACGGCTAAGTGTCAACTTTCGAAAAAACGACTAAGTGTCGCCTCTGAAAAAACGACTAAGTGTCGCCTCTCTGAAAAAACGACTAAGTGCCCACGGCTCTGCGGGGCTTGTGAGTCCGCCCCGCGCCGGTTCGGCGGTCGGCCTCAAAAAGCGAAAAATCAGCCTCTCTCCCTGGAGCTCACCAAAAATTTGTCGAAATTTTTCTAAGTTCTCCTCGAGGTACCAGGGGGTGAGGTACCCGGGCTAAGGTGCAGTACCTTTTTTGGTCTTCAGGTGCGCCAGAGTACAATGAAATGGTCCCAGTAGTCAGTGTACTCATCGACTTTCCCCCCGTTTTCCAAAGCACCCCGTTTACGAGTATGGAGGAGATGGTGCTGGTCTCCCCACGGCGTCGGACACGCCGTCCTCGACAGCACAAGGTCGGATAGAAGACCTGAAAAGCGCCGTGGCACGCGCTGGAGGTGTCACTGTGGCGAAAAAGTGACTAAGTGTCAACTTTCGAAAAAACGGCTAAGTGTCAACTTTCGAAAAAACGGCTAAGTGTCAACTTTCGAAAAAACTGCTAAGTGTCAACTTTCGAAAAAACGACTAAGTGTCGCCTCTCTGAAAAAACGGCAAAGTGTCAACTTTCGAAAAAACGACTAAGTGTCAACTTTCGAAAAAACGACTAAGTGTCACCTCTCTGAAAAAATGGCAAAGTGTCAACTGCGAATGTGGTGGTGCATGGAAGGAAGTGGAGGACGGCCGCCTCCTTAAACACAGGCCGAAGAGGAGCGTCAGGGCCGGCTCCTTAAACACGGACCGAGTGTCGCCCTTAACACAGACCAAGCGGAGGACGGCCGCCTCCCTAAATACAGGCCGAACCGGAGCGCGAGGGCCGCTCCTTAAACACGGACCGAGTGTCGCCCTTAACACAGACCAAGGGGAGGACGGCCGCCTCCTTAAACACAGGCCGGAGAGGAGCGTCAGGGCCAGGCTCCTCAAACATGGACCGAGTGTCGCCCTTAACACAGACCAAGGGGAGGACGGCCGCCTCCTTAAACACAGGCCGGAGAGGAGCGTCAGGGCCAGGCTCCTCAAACATGGACCGAGTGTCGCCCTTAACACAGACCAAGGGGAGGACGGCCGCCTCCTTAAACACAGGCCGGAGAGGAGCGTCAGGGCCAGGCTCCTCAAACATGGACCGAGTGTCGCCCTTAACACGGACCAAGGGGAGGACGGCCGCCTCCTTAAACACAGGCCGGAGAGGAGCGTCAGGGCCAGGCTCCTCAAACATGGACAGAGTGTCGCCCTTAACACAGACCAAGCGGAGGACGGCCGCCTCCCTAAATACAGGCCGAACCGGAGCGCGAGTGTCGCTCCTTAAACACGGACCGAGTGGAGGACGGCCGCCTCCTTAAACACAGGCCGAACAAAATGACACAAAGTGTCAACTGCGAATGTTGTCCATCCAAGGAAGGAGCGTGATGCCCGGCCGGCTCCTTAAACACAGGCCGAGAGTCGCCCCGGACGGTCCGCCTCGCGGCGCCCGTCTGCTCGGATAAAATGACACAAAGTGTCAACTACGAATGTTGTCCATCCAAGGAGGGAGCGTGATGCCCGGCCGGCTCCGAAAACACAGGCCGAGAGTCGCCCCGGACGGTCCGCCTCGCGGCGCCCGTCTGCTCGGATAAAATGACACAAAGTGTCAACTGCGAATGTTGTCCATCCAAGGAAGGAGCGTGATGCCCGGCCGGCTCCTTAAACACAGGCCGAGAGTCGCCCCGGACGGTCCGCCTCGCGGCGCCCGCCCGCTCGGATAAAATGACACAAAGTGTCAACTACGAATGTTGTCCATCCAAGGAAGGAGCGTGATGCCCGGCCGGCTCCTTAAACACAGGCCGAGAGTCGCCCCGGACGGTCGCCTCGCGGCGCCCGTCTGCTCGGATAAAATGACACAAAGTGTCAACTACGAATGTTGTCCATCCAAGGAGGGAGCGTGATGCCCGGCCGGCTCCGAAAACACAGGCCGAGAGTCGCCCCGGACGGTCCGCCTCGCGGCGCCCGTCTGCTCGGATAAAATGACACAAAGTGTCAACTGCGAATGTTGTCCATCCAAGGAAGGAGCGTGATGCCCGGCCGGCTCCTTAAACACAGGCCGAGAGTCGCCCCGGACGGTCCGCCTCGCGGCGCCCGCCCGCTCGGATAAAATGACACAAAGTGTCAACTACGAATGTTGTCCATCCAAGGAAGGAGCGTGATGCCCGGCCGGCTCCTTAAACACAGGCCGAGAGTCGCCCCGGACGGTCGCCTCGCGGCGCCCGTCTGCTCGGATAAAATGACACAAAGTGTCAACTACGAATGTTGTCCATCCAAGGAGGGAGCGTGATGCCCGGCCGGCTCCGAAAACACAGGCCGAGAGTCGCCCCGGACGGTCCGCCTCGCGGCGCCCGTCTGCTCGGATAAAATGACACAAAGTGTCAACTACGAATGTTGTCCATCCAAGGAGGGAGCGTGAGGCCCGGCCGGCTCCGAAAACACAGGCCGAGAGTCGCCCCGGACGGTCCGCCTCTCGAGGCGCCCGCCCGCTCGGATAAAATGACACAAAGTGTCAACTACGAATGTTGTCCATCCAAGGAGGGAGCGTGATGCCCGGCCGGCTCCGAAAACACAGGCCGAGATTCGACCCCGGACGGGCCGTCTTCTCCCGGCGCCC
>NW_028232474.1:0-33032 GCF_054491065.1 Syngnathus leptorhynchus | reverse complement strand
TTTTTGTGGTCTTTGCGGGCTGTGTTCGCCCAGATCCGAACCACTGCGCGAACCTTGATGGGGACGCTAGTTGCTCCGCGGGGCAGTTTTGTTCTTCGTGTGTGGGCTCCAACGCGGGGTGCACGGCACAGAGGCCATCGCCAAGCTGCGGCGTTGCAGGTTCGGGCGGGAGTTCATCTGGAATGGTGGAGCTGAGTTCGTCCTCGGCTTCCAGCTCGTCCTCGGGAGCCGCGCCTCAGTGCGCTGAGGAAGGGGTCGTCGATGATGCCTGCCCTGGAGAAACACCGATCTGCGTGGCCGGGGAGTGCGTCTCCTGTTCCGGTCTCGAGGTGTGTGCTCCAGAGGGAGTTTGCATCTCGGAGTGGTCTCGCTGCGCCGAGTGCTCCCCGTTCTCTGACGAAGGCTGTCCTGAAGAGCGGTGGTGTGGGGACGACTTCGTTTGCGACGGTTGCACTCGTCACGAGCAGTGCCCGGACTCCGCATGCGACCTCGCGAAGGGGAGCTGCATGTCGACAGAGCGCGTCTATTTCGTCGACAACGACACCTGCCCGGAGGTTGGCGAAGGGACTGAGGCGAACCCTTTCTGCGCGCTGGATTCAGTCTTCGACCTCGAGAACACGCCCTCGGGAGAGTCGTCTGTTGCGATCGTGATCGGCCATGCGACGGAGAGCTACCGGGAGCATATCGAGCTGCCGAATGCGTGGCCGCGACGGATCGCTGTCCTGGGCAGGGGACGGGTCACGATTGGCTTCGCAGGGCTCGAAGGGCCCGTGTTTGAGGTGCAGAGGGACAACTTTTTGTACCTCGATGACGTGACGCTCACGCGCTCGGATGAGCCTGCTGTCAGTTGCGTCGATGCCACCGTGTGGATCGACTCCTCGTCGCTGTGGCGGAACGCCGTTGGAGTGGATGCTCAGGCCTGCGAGTTGGTTGTTCGCCAGAGTCAGATCTTCGACAACGATGGCGATGGGATCAGCCTTGCCGAGCAAAGCAGGCTTCGCATGGAGTCGTCCGTCCTGGTGGGCAACGGCGATCCTTCGACAGATACGGTCGCGTTGCGCTCAAACGAGTCCGTTTTTGACGTCCGCTATTCCACGATCGTTGGAAACGAAGCGGCGCTCGGTGAGGGCGGAGCTGCTCCGCCCTCCTCGCTGTTGTGCATTGGAGGGATGGGCGGCCCGATCCGCAACAGTGTCGTGGTTGCTCCTGAGCTGACCTCGACCTCATGCCCTTGGGCGGATTTTGAATCAAGCTTCATCGACACGCCGGGACTCGATGCGCCGGGGTCCATGGTCGCGGACAATTGGGACTCGACGTGGTTCGAAGACCTCGCCGAACACGATGTACACATCCGCAACCCGGAGTCGAACCCGTGGCGTGGGATCGCGACTTGGGAGCTCGGGGACCCTCAGCGAGACTTGGATGGTGCGCTGAGAAGGGCTGTACCCGGAACCGTCGGTGCGGCGGGTGCAGACGAGCCGTAGAGCAGGCTAGAAGGCTAGAACAGGACTCGGACTCCGGTACCCGTTGGTGCGACGCGACGCGCGGTTGCATCCTTGTGTGAACGTTGGCGGTCGACGATGAGGAGCGCTCCTCCGGTGAGGAGTGCTGCTCCTCCGATGCCCAGTGCGGCGTATCCGGCTGGGCGAAAGTCTCGGAGGCTGGTGGGGTCGGACTTTAGCCGCACCTCGCCAAGGCCCAGGAAAACACCGCCTACGACAAGTCCGGAAACACCGAGGCTCAAGGAGCCGACGCCGGCCCACCCGAGAGGGCCAAGCTTCTTGCGAGCGGGAGGGGGGGCAGGGGATGCCTCCGTTGGAGGGGGGGCGGTTGGTGCCGGGGTTGGCAGCACGTCCTCTTGCGCATTTTCGAACAGTTGCTCGATGGCTGTCCGGGCGCGGCCCTCAATGCGATCTAGAAGCTCTGTTGCGCTGCATTCTCGACAATCGAAGCTCTCGGGCTCCGTTGCATGCTTGCCGGTGCTTGAGCGGAAGGTGACGTGGAAGTCGGTCTCGCTCCCCTTGGCCCATTGGACGTCGATGGTGAGCCTGTGTGCTGCAGCGTCGACGGCTTGATGGTCGAGCGAAGAGGCGACGGTCTCGACGCGCTTTGTGACCTGTTCGCGGACGGGGTCGTCGAGTTCGCCGAGTTGGGAGGTCACGGTGAGTTCGAAGGGGTCGCCGAGGGTCGCGGCGAGCAGTATGGCGGCGGCAAGCATGGTGGTGGTGCGGTGGTGCTGGAAGCCTGCTGGCGCGGGTCTTCCCTATCGGCCCCTGCGGGCCCAGTTGTTGGGAGGAGGAGTGTGAAGTCGGTGGTGCCGGCTTTAAGTCCTCGGGGCCGACGGGCCCCCACCGCTGGCGCGGCTGCGTGGCTTCGGGGGAGTTGCGTTAGGGGATGGAGTCGGCGCCGGGGAAGTCGGCAGTGCCGTCGACGACGGGACGAACATCCCCCTCGAAGTCGAAGGGCGGGTCACCATCTTCCCAGACGGCGATGTCTGCGAACTGGGTTTGGCCCGCTGCGTTGAGGAGATAGCTACCCGATGCGAAGCCTGCTCCGAACCAATCGGCTGGCGTCTGGGTGCTTTCGACAGCCGAGTTCTCGAGGGTTACGCCTGCGCAGTCGACTTCGTCGCCAGTTGTGTTGGTCTGGTTTACGAGGAGGCTATTTCGAACAGTTGTCGAGCCTCCCGAGCACTCGAGGACGGGGTCTCCAAAGTTCGCGGTTCGTCCAAGCGTTGAGTAGAGCACCTCAAGCGTGGCACCCGAATTCTGGACCGCAGGCGAAGTTGTCGCGTCGCCTTGGACCATGCAGTTGCGAAGCAGCCCGGTGGTGCCGGTGGCGAGGGTGATGCCGCCGCCGGAGTTTTGGGAGACCTGTACGCTGTCAGCGAAGAGGGATGCGTGGCTTCGACGGAGATGCCGACGTCGTCGGTGTTGGCGGTGAGTTCGAGGCGATGGAGGAAGACGGTGGTGCCGGCGCCGGTGACGGTGACGGTGGGGTTGCCTTCGTTGCCGTCGATTGTTTTGGGGGTGGTGTCGGTGGAAACGATGGCGATGGTTTTGCCGGCGTCGACGGTGATGGCGTGGTCGCCTGTGCCGCCCCCGGTGAGGACGATGGCGTGCTCCGCCCCGTCGGCAAGGCCGTCGATGGCCGTTTGAATGGAGCCGTCCGTGGCGACGGCGACCTCAGTGACGTTGGCGGGGTCAAAACAAGCACCGGTGACGAAGTTGCAGGCAGGCGCGCCGATGTCTTGGCACTGCTCGTGGAACTCGCACGCGACGCAGGTGCTGGCCTCGACGTCGCACAGCGGGGTGACGTCACCGCAAGCGGTGGCATCGTCGGCGGAGCACTGGACGCAAGCGTCATCGATGCACAGGGGCATCGTTTCGTCGAGTTCGGCGCAGGCGGTGTCGGGCTCGGCGGTGGCGGAGCAGGCGACGCAGGCATCGTCGACGCAGAAGGGGGTCGCAGCATCGGTGCAGTCGGCGGGGCCTTGGCAGCCTGTGGGGCCCGTGGTGGTGGTGGTGGGGGCTGTGGTTTCTGTTTCGGTGGTGGGGTCTGTCTCGGTGTCGACAGTGGGGTCGGTCTCAGTCTCGCCGGTTGTGCTGCTGCTCTCGGCGACGGTGGGGTCGGTGGGGTCGGTGCAGTTTGCTTCGTCCGTGCCGCACGGGCGGCGGCATTCTTCAGCTGGGAGTTCGGCGACGCAACCGTTGTCCGAGAGGGCTAGGTTGTTTGCGTCGTAGCAAGGCTCGGTTGCCGCGATGCAGTACGCCTTGTTCGGGTCGAGGTTGCGACAGAACGCGTCTCCGTCGTTGTTTGCACAGTCGCTCGGGTCGGCTTTCGAAGCCAGGCAACCCAGCAGGGGGGACGCTAGGAGTGTGAGAATTGAGAGTCGTTTCATGGCTCAGAACCTTCCGGAGATCGAGAGGCCTGCGCTCTCGGGGGAAACAGAGGGGATGAGTCGAGTGGTCTTCCTTGAAGACTTCTTCGCGCGGTCGACAGCGAGCATCGATACTCCCGCGATCACAGCGGCACCTCCGCCCACCATGAGGCCGACAGACAGCGCGGGGAATCGTCGCTGTTCATCCAGCGTTTTCCCGTCTCCAGAGCCGAGCTTGGGTTCGGTCTCCGTCAGCGTGAACAGGACGGCCCCGGCGATGCCAGCGGCGACGCCGACTGCTGTGACTCCGATTCCTGCCTTGCCAAGGGGGTGCAGCCGGGGGGCGCGCTTCGGAGATGTGTCCGGGCCCGGTTGTGTCGTGTTTGGTGGCGGAGTGCTGGGCGCGGACGTTTGCTCGGGTCGCTTCAGCCAGCCCACGACAGTGGGGACCTCGTCTTTGAGGCGTTCTACGAGATCGTATTCGTCGCCCTGAAAGTCGAACGTTGTCTCGTTCGCTTTGCCTTCGGGGGTGGTGGCCTCGATGGTGACGCCGTACCGAAAGTCGGCGAAGTCTTTCCAGCGAATGATGATCCGAACCTCGGCAGCATCCTCGTCAGGGGCATCCGCAAGGTCAATGTTGGCCAAGAAGAGGGGGGGCACGTCTCGCTCGAAGAGGTCTTGTTGGCTATCGACCTGACTCGGATTCTGCTCGTCTAGCAGTGGGGCTGTGTCGATGGTGATGTGGGCGCTGTAGTGGGTCTCGGCGGGCTCCAAAAGGGCCGCGATGGCCACGTGAGGTGTGTGCACTCCCGGTGAGGTGATGGCTAAGACAAGAGCAGCGTGAAGGAGCGAGGTCATTGAGGGGTCTCTGTCGGTGGGGTGGGGGCGCAGATCTGGGCGTAACGTTGAGTGTCCACGTGCTTGCTCTTGCTGGCGAACTTGCGACAGGCGGCGATGCTTCCAGTCTTGTACAAGGCTCTTACACGTAGGAGTTCCCAGTCGAGTCGAGAGTCCCAGCACTTGGCGTGCTTGGTGTGCTTTTTGAGCTGGCTCCAGTTGCCCCAGTCCTTCGCCTGCTTTGCAGTGGCACGCTCCGCGTCGCAGTCGATCTCGGGCTGGGGTTTCGGCGGGGTAGGCTTGGTCGCAGGTTTGGGTTTTGGCTCTGGGGCGGCCGGCTCTGGCGGTTGTTCGGGTTCGGCAGAAGGCGAAGACTCGGTAGGCGCCGGCTCGACAGTGGGGCGGGGGCGGGCGGTTTGAGATGCGCCGGGCTCTGGACAGCCGGAGCTTTGAAAACAGGCACGATGCCGGAGAGCGCGTGGGCTCGTTGGTGCCCTGAGAGCCAAAATCCAGCGACGCCCATGAGTGCGACGAAGGCAAAAGCAGCCGCGAGCTTCGGGAGGCGAGCGTTGGTGGCGGGCTTCGAGGAGTTGGATGTCTCCGAGGCGTGGGGGGCTGGTTCAATGTCTTCAACAGAGCCGGCAGCATTGCCCTGATCGGTGCCGTCGCGGATGGCATGAATCCGAGCGATGAATGCCTGTGTGTCTGGGATCCGCTCGTCGGGATCGGCTGCGACGGCATCCATGACGAGCGCGGTCAGTCCGGGGGAGAGGTCGCCGCGCTTCTTCCGGATGTCGGGGATCTGGTTGCCTTCGGTCGCCTTTCGGATCGCTGCCTCGGCAGGCTCAAGGTCCACGTACGGCGGAGACCTGGTGAGGGCGTGGTAGAGCGAGGTGCCGAGGGCGTAGATGTCGCTGGCGACCGAGGCTGGATAGCCGAGTATTTGCTCGGGGGCCATGTAGTGCTTGGTGCCCGGGAGTTCACCGGCCTGGGTCAGTCGAGACTGCGGCGGGAGGTCGCGGAGGTCCTGGAGCGCAATGGCGTAGCCAAAATCGAGGAGGCGTGCGTGCTCGGACTCTCCGTCTTTTTCAACGATGACGTTACTGGGTTTGACGTCGCGATGCAGAATGCCCGCGTCGTGCATGTGCCCCAGGCCGGTCGCTATGTCCTCGAATAGATCGAGGGCGCGGGTTTCGTCCAAGGCTGCAAGGATGATGGTGAGCTGCAAGGTAGGTCCCTTGCCGCGCTCGGAGAGGAGGAAGGGGCGCCCGTCCTCGTCAAGGGTGCCGGTTTCAAACGGCTGTAGAAGGTTGGGGTGGGCTTCGATGCGCCGGTTGATCTCAATTTCATTGCGAAAGCGCTGAAGCTCTCTTGGGTCGCTGGCGCGGGTCTCATGCAGGATTTTTAACGCGAGGGTGCATCCGCGCGTGGTGTCCTTGGCCCGGTAGACGGTTGCGACGCCGCCCTTGCCAAGGCGGGCCTCGATCTCGAATCGGCCGCCGCACAAGGTCTCGCCCGCTGGCAGGTCGTCGGGGCTCTTGGGCTTCTTGGGCAGGTTTTCGAGCGCCGCTATTTTGGACCGGGGCATTTTGTGGAGATCCGGGGTTTGGTGGCGTCGAAGATGGCGATGTGACGGCAGCCGTCTTCGAGTTTCCAGGCTTGACGCTTCCAGCTTCCGTCAGGGCGCTGCCACTGAAGCGTGCGTTTGCCAAAAGGGAGTCGAATCGTTTTTTCTGGGTTGGATTTGTCGAGGGTGATAGTGCGTCCTCCAAGCTTGGTCTTGGCAGCGTCGGCAAATCCGAGCTTCAGGGTAACGTCCACCTTGCTGACCTTGGTTTGGTCGCGGGCTTGGGCTCTGGCTCTTGTTCCGGTTCTGCGGGGGGCGGGATATCTTCCGCGGGTTCCAGAGGAGCAGGCTCTGTTGTGGGCTCGAGAGCGGTTGTGACGAGGGCGGGCTGCGGGGCTGGCTCGGGGCCAATCTCAAGCGGGCGGGATGCTGGCGGCAGGCTGTGGGCAGAGGGGCTGCTGCGACCGTTGCGTCGGGGCTCTGCGGGTCCTTGCGAGGTGTGGCGGGGGATAGCTTCGCCGCGGGCGACTCTTGGGAGTCGTCGTTGAGGATGTAGCCGAGCGTGGTGGCTCCGGCCAAGGCCGCGCCGACACCAAGCCCGGCCAGGAGAACTTTGAGCCCTTGACGAGGGGGGCGCCGGCTTGCGAATTGAGGAGGGGCCAGCTGGGCTTCAGACTCTGCTGGCGTTTGCGGCGGGGGAGCGGCGGAGACGGGTTCCCGTACCCCGGCTGCGGCGGCACTTTGTTCGGAGCTGCGGCGGCGCTTGTACGAGGGGGCAGAGGGAGCGTCGTCGTCGCGAGGCTGGACGGGGTTGAAGTCTGCTCCGAAGTCGATCGTCGCTTCTGCAGGGGCGCCCGCGGCCGGTGGTGCGCTTAGTGCCGCAGGTGAGAGGACCTCGGCCGTCGAGTGTTCGGCTTTGACTTGCTCTGGGCGGGCTGAGCCTGTGCGCTTGCGGGTTCGCGCGAACTCTTTGCTGGCGAGCAGGGCCTTGGGTATCTCCAGTTCCACGCGGGTGTGACCCGAGCGGGTGGCGTCCGCGCCGAACACATCGCAGACAAGGTCGGCCAACGCGCTGCGCTGGCTTGGATAACGCTCAAGGATCGTCAGGGCGTCGGCGAGTCCCATTCGACTTTCCTGCTCGGGGTGCAAAAGTCCTTCGAGGATGCCGCGGATGTCATCAGGCAGGGCGCGCTCCATGGGGCTGATGTGCCCTTGCACCGCTGCTCTGAGCATGTCGTGGCTCTCGATGTCGTGCCGGAATCGCTTGCCCGCCAGCAGTGTCCACAGGATCGTTCCGAGCCCGAAGCAGTCGGAGGCCTGGGTCGCTTTGCCCACCGCGTGCTCCGGGGCCATGTAGGCTGCCGTACCCTTGAGAACGTTGGCGCTGCTCTCGATCGAAAGCGCCGAGGCCACACCGAAGTCGGTGAGAAGGACCGCTCCTGCCCCGGATACGAGCACGTTCTTCGCGGCGACGTCGCGATGGATGATGCGTTCGGGACATTGCCGATTTTGAACGTGTGTGCGTATTGGAGCCCGTAGGCCACTTGTTGGACTACATACGCGGCGAGTTCGACAGAGAACACAAACTCCTTGCTCGTGGCAGCGGTGATGAGCGAGGAGAGGTTCCCGCCCGCAACGAATTCCATGGCGATGTACGGCAGACCATCGTCCACACCCCAGTCCATCGCTTTGACGACGTTGGGATGCAGCATCTTGCTCGCGACCCCGATTTCATCGAAGAAGAGCTTCCGTCGGCGCGCATCGACCAGGAACTCATCTTTGGGTGTCTTGATGACCACCACTTGCTGATTGCCTTCGTCACCCTCGATGTTGGTGCGTTTGGCAAACGAGACATGTGCCATCCCACCTTCCCCAAGGTCATGGAGGATGGTCCACGGCCCAACCCTGACCTGGTCTTCGATTTCCTTCGTAGACATGAAGCTTCGCGTCCTGTGCGAGCAGCGGATCTTCCAAGGGTACGCGGACGCCTTCGAAAACACATCTCTCGCTACCGGGGGGAGAGCAAGAGCTGCTCCAGCTGCCTTGAACGTGATTCCGGGGCGGTAGCGGTTGTGTTTGCAGGCGCTGAAGACGCATACGGGAACGGGGATTCCCCGTTCGTGCCATCGTCATGCTCGTGGCTGTGTCCCCGGAGTCTCTGCGACGCTTCTCGTGCCCCGCGCTCATGAGGAGATGCGGGAACAATCGGTTGGGGTCTCGCTCGAGGTCCTCTCTGGCGAAGACAAGGGGAAGGTCTTTCGGTTTGCCGTCGAGGGGGAATCGGGGAGGGTCGACTGTTTGGTCGGGGGGCGACGGGCCTGCGACATCGTGCTGGCCGACCCCTCGATAAGCACACGTCACTTCGAGCTGGCCTTTGAGGGGCAGGGGGTCCGGCTTCGCGACCTTCGCAGCCGGAATGGCGTCTGGATTGGTCGGGCCCGGATCGATGAAGCCTGGCTCGCGCCGGGGTGCGAGTTTTTCGCTGGGCAGTGCCGGATTCGCGTTTCCGAGATCGACATGCAGCAGATGCCGGTCTCCACGGAGAAGGCTCTGGGGACCATGGCGGGCGCAAGCGAGGCCTCGCGAGCCTTGTTTTCGATCCTCGAACGGGTTGCCCCACTCCAATGACGGTGCTGGTGATGGGGGAGAGCGGCGTGGGTAAAGGGGAGGTTGCGCGAACGATTCACGAAGTGTCGGGGCGCAAGGGCCCGATTCAACTACTCGACTGCAGCACGCTGCCCCGCGAACTCTCGGCTGCGTTGGTGCTCGGCCACGCCAAGGGCGCTTTTACAGGTGCTGCGTCCGATAGGGCTGGACCGTTCGAACTCGCGAACGGAGGGACCTTGTTTCTCGATGAGGTTGGGGAGTTGCCGCTGGACGTGCAGCAGAACCTGCTCACCGTCGTCGACAGGCACGAAGTGCAGAGGGTCGGCGAGAGCCGGGTTCGAAAGGTCGACGTGCGGCTTGTTGCGGCAACCAACCGGGACTTAGGGGCCGAGGTCGCAGCGGGTCGGTTCCGCCAGGACCTTTACTTCCGGCTCAGGCAGTTCGTGGTGACAGTCCCTCCGCTGCGCGACCGGCCGGAGGATATCGACCATCTCTCCGATCTTTTCTTGGTGGAGTTTTCCAGGGACACCGGACGAACGCTCTCGCTGAGTCGTGAGGCTCGCAGGGAGCTGCGACGGCCGCGGTGGGATGGCAACGTTCGGCAGCTTCGTGACGTGATGCGACGAGCGGCCTATTTGTCGGCGGGGGATGTTGTCGGGGTAGCCGACCTGAATCTGTTCGACGACGAGGTCTGGGTTGATGCGAATGAGGGGGCTGACGACGAGGGTGCCGAACTCTTCGCAGGAGGACTCAAAGCTGCCACGGAGGCTTTTCAGCGGCGTTACTGTGAGCGCTTGCTGGCATCCGCGGACGGGAATGTCGCCAAGGCGGCGACCTTGGCGAAGTACACGCCGCGCGGGTTCTCGATCTTGCTCGAGCGCCTTGGTCTGGAAGCGTCGAAAGCGCGTTCGTGAAATGCGAACCCGCGTTCGTACAGGTCGAGAGTGATCGCACCGTAAGCTGTTGAAAACACGTCCGGAAGCGGACGGCGTACTGACTGCAGTCTCTGGGCTTCATGTTGCGGAGTCAGGTCGCTGTGCGAAGCGTTGTCCCCAAGTTCATCCGTGAGCGGAATGCTGACCGGCTCTTGGGGTCGCGTGACGACTCGTTCCGGGCGCTGCCTTCAACTCCGGTGATCGACCCGTGGACGGCCTGTGGAGTCTCCCTGGTGGAGCTTGCTCGTACGGCTCAAGAGGTGGCTTCGTGAAGCGCCAGCGGATGTGGATGGAGGTCGGCGTCTGGCCTCCGCCGGCTCGTGCCCAGATGTGTCCGCAAAGCAGGACACTGGCCCCGCACCCACGGTGGATCGCCGCGGGCGTGCTGGCAGCCGCGATGCTCGGCGTCGTGATGGGGAGCCTCGCAACGCTGATGCTCGTCGGCCAACTCGGTAGGGTGTGCGCATGAGTTTTGAGCCTGTGAGCGTGGCGGTGGCGCTGAGAACGACGGACGAAGACGAGCTGGAGCTACGAACCCGGCGCTTCGAGCTGATCGAGCGCATCGACCATCCGTACGAGGCGACCGTCGAGCTGGTCAGCGACGACCTCGACCTCGACGTGCGGTCTCTGCTCGGCGCACGGGCACGGCTCGAACTCGACCGACCTGGTGTGACCGCGCGGGCTCTGAACGGCGTGGTGACGCACTCGGAGTACGTCACCACGCGCAACAAGCAGCTCATGGTGCGGCTGGTTGTCGAGCCGTCGCTGGCGCTGCTGCGGTACTCGGTGCGACGCCGCATCTTCGCTGACCTGACGCTTCCTGAGGTGCTCGAAGCGGTGGCTGGTCCAGCCTTCGCCACGCATGGCGGAACGTGGGACGCCTCCAGGCTCTCCTCCCCACTCGGGCCACGGGACTACCGCGTGCAGTGGGGCGAGAGCGACCTCGACTTCGTATTGCGGCTGCTGTCCGAGTCGGGGCTGTGCCTGATGCACGGCCAGCGCGAAGGCGAGTCGCTGTACGTGCTCAGCGACATCAACGCCGCGCTGCCAGGCGTCGGGGCGGACCCCGCACAGCCGGGGAGCTCCGAGCCGCCGACCGTCCCGTTCGAGCCGGAAGCCGAGGAGCAGGCCGCCGAGCCAGGTGTGCAATACCTCGGGCGCCGAGACGGCGTTCATGCGCAGGGCGTGAGGGTTGCCGCTCGGGATTGGAAGACACCCGGGGCCACCCGCTACGAGACTCGCATCAAACTCGGTGACGACCGTGGTCGAGCAGGGCATGTGTGGAGCTACCACCCCGGCCGCCTCAATGAGGGCAAGGGCAGCGAAGACCCCCACGACAACGAGACCGACGCATGGGCGACCCTGCTCCTCGAGGAGCAGCGGGCCAGCGGTGTCGAGGTCACGGGCGCCAGCAATATCGCCGACCTGACCGCTGGGTCGACGTTCGAGCTGCACGGGCATCCCCACGTCGACCTCGACCAGCGCTACGCGGTCCTGAGCGTCGTGCACCAAGCCGACTTCCCCGAGGTTGACCTTGGTGCCCATGGCGGAGACCAGGCGCACGCGGCGACGTACGCGAACCGCTTCGTCGCGACCCCGCTGGACGCCGGACCCGTTCGGCCGCCATTGCTTCCCAAGCCGCGCGCGGCCGGAATCGAATCGGCAACGGTCGTCGGGCCCGAGGGCGAAGAGGTGCACACCGACACGCTCGGCCGTGTGCAGCTTCGCTTTCACTGGGACGATGCCCCGAGTCAGACGTGCTGGCTGCGGGTGATGTCGCCGTGGGCAGGCCCCGGCTACGGTGCGAGTTTCATTCCTCGGGTGGGGATGGAAGTTGTTGTGGGTTTTCTTGGCGGCGACCCCGACCGCCCGGTGGTCACCGGGTGTCTGTACACGGGGAGCAACATGCCGCCGGGCGTCCTGCCCGAAACCAAGACCAGCACCACGTTGCGAACGCAGAGTAGCCCCGGGGGGGAGGGGTTCAACGAGCTGCGCTTCGAGGATGCCGCGGGCAGCGAGGAGGTCTTCCTCCACGCGCAGCGCAATCAGCGAACTGTGGTGCGTTCCGCTCAGACCACAAGCGTGGGCGCCTCGCGGTCCCTGAGCGTCAGCCGGGACTCCAACCGAACCATCGGCGGCACCGAGACCGTACGGATCGGCGGCAAAGGGGAAGAACCCGGAGACCTCGACGTGCATGTGTCCGGCAACGAGCGCCGAGTGCTCGACAAAGACCATGAGTTCGAGGCCGAGAACGCTCGCTGGCAGCTTCGCGAGACGCTGAAAGCAGACGCGACCAACGAAGTCAGAGTGTCGTGTGCTCCATCCGGCACCGTCCTGACGATGAGCCCCAAGGCGGTGTCCATCGAGGCGCCCGAATCCATCAAGCTCCGCGTGGGCTCGGCCGAGCTCGAACTCACTCCGCGTGGAGTCTTCATCAGCGGCAAGGTCATGACTGCGACCGTGGAGGAACAGATGTGGCTGACTTCGGACGCGGGGAACCTTGCCCTGACCCAGGACCAGGCCGGGCTCTACGGCGGCAAAGGAAGCGAATCGAAGGTCGAGCTGACGGCGGAGGCGGCGACCTTCGAGACCGCAGGAGGCATGTTCACGAAGGCTGAATCGATGACCACGAAGGCTCTGGCACTGAGCAAACACGTTGCAGTGGACCTTCAGCTGTTTGCCACGAGCAAGCTGGTCGTCGACAGCAGCGGCTCGATGGACCTCCATGCCCCCTCTGGAAAAGTCGACGTCAAAGGGGCGCCGATCAACCTCAACTCCTGAGTCGGTCGATGGCAAGCGAGAGCATACTTTTCGACGAACTCGGCCTTCCGGCGATGAGGGATGTCGACCGAACTCGGGCCCGGATGGAAGAGAGCTTCGGCGAACTCTTCTCCGAAGGAACGTTCCCGTGGTCCGAGCCGCACGCGCCGGCATCAGACCCCGGCGAAGAACTCCGCCAGTGCACCGGACTGCCGACGCACGCCGATATCTTTGGAGGCTCCCCGTGCCTGGAGGAGTGGGCGGATCGGCTCGAGCCGACGAGAACAATACGGACGAGGAAGATGACGGCCTGCCGTGGTGGCTCATCGTCGGAACCGCCATTGCCGGAGCCGGGTGGTTCATATGGAACCTGCTCGATGAACCGGTAAGTCTGCCCCCGGGCGAAGTCGACGGAGCGCTCGATGGTTTCGAGGTCGAGGGCATTCCATGGACGGTCGATCGCATGCACCACCCGGACGAGCCCCGCGCTGCACGGGTGGGGGAGATGATGCTGCATGGTGGCCAGGCGTTGCCCGGCCCCGGATCGCACAACGTCAACATCGGCGGACGTGGAGCCCTGACCGTGGCACACGCAGTCGCGGCATGCCCGATGCCCAACGTTGTCGGGCTGCCTCACCTTCCGCAGCCGGGCACGTGGAAGACGACGAACACCTCCGTGTTCGTCAACGGTCAGCCGCTGCTGCGCCACGGAGACTGGATGCTCGAGATGCCCGGGGGACTCAATCCCATCGTGGGTGGCATGCCTACGGTCTTCGCGGGGCCACAGGCGAGGTCGTGCATGGTCCAGGAGGTGCACCATCTGGGGCTGGACCTCTTGTGGATGGGTTGGAACGGGTGGGGTGGACCGGCGCGAAGCTGAAACTCAAGGCGACGGTGAGCTGGAACTTGCAAGACATTGCCTTGCTCGCTGGTGCGGCAGGGGTTTTGTACGTGGGCGGCGGCATTCCGCTTCTGGCCCCGGTCGCCGGGTGGGGAGCCAAGAGAATGGTGGCGGCCATCGACAAACCCGAGATTCAGCTTGATGTCGAAGTCGATCTGGGAGCGCTCTTTTGGGAGACGCGAACGGACTTCGACAATCTCTCTCCTTGGGGGCCCGATCGAAAAACGACACGTGAGAGGGGAGAGGTCGACTTGCCGAGCTACAACCGCTCTGAGTCGGCCGAGGTCGATCCTACGGGCAGGCGTCCGCCGACGAAGAAGGACGAGACGTCGGAGTGGGAGTCGAAGTCCATCGAGGACGGGCCAACCAAGACCGACGATGACGACATGGAGTGGGGGCCGTTCCGCAAGCGCACGCAGACCCATGATGCCGAAGAATCCCCCGAGCCCTGGGACGAATCCAAGGAATGAACACGATGAACGACGCTCTCCTGTTTCGTTACCCCGAGGCTGACTCTGAATCCCTGGTGCTCTCGCACGAGCTGCGGTGCATCGAGACGACCTTCGACGCTGGCGCCAGCTTTGCGGTGCCTGTCCCTCGCGCGATGGTGACGGCCCGGCCGGCCCAGCATGTGCCTGAGCGAGAGGGACGACCGATGCCACTGGCGGTCTTTGGCCATCCTCCTGCGCTCGAGGGCGCGCGCCTGCTGGTGACCACGCAGACGCTGCGATGGGAGGTGGACCCGCTGGAGTGGTTGCAATGGTCGTGGGCGAGCGATGGCTGGCGTATTGCCGTGGCCAAGCGCCACCCCGGCCCGAAGGGGCCTCGCTACGAACTCGGCGCGCTGCGGGAGCGCGAGGGTCGAGTCGAGGTTCGCCGAACGATGGCGACGCGCAGCGGCGCGCGGTTGATGCGGTGCGATGCCATGGCGCCGCTGGAGGCTTGGTCGCAGCAGCACGATGCGCTGTGGCACGCCATCAATGGCTTTCGGATGGGACGGACCGCTGCGGGGACCGTCGAAGCTCTGCTCGCACACGAGGGACCGCTGCTGGGCTTTGCCTTACCGGGGTCTTGGGACGCCCGGGGGCATGGCGGTGCGCAGCGGATGATGTGGGGGGCTCAGCTTGCCGAGGACGCCCAGCGCGGTGCCGTGCTCAAGGTGCAGGCGCAGCCGCAGAATGAAGCAGCCCATGCTCAGGCGCGAAGAAATGCGTTGTGGAGGGAGCTGAAGGAGGACGGCGTGAATCTTGGCTCCGTGCTCACTGCCGAGCGAGCGGAGTTCGCGAAGGCGGTCCCCGGTTGGCTCGGCCAGTGGCAGGCCTCCATGGAGCACAACGGGCGACCTGGCGTGGTCGTGCTCGTCCAGCGAGAGGATGCCGGTGTCGTGCTCGATTATCTGCTCATGGCCCCCACAGCGGGAACCGAGCATTTGGACTGGATGCGAGCCACACGTGCGCTCGACGTCGCCATCGCGACGAGCCAGCCCCGCTTAGAGCCCGCCGCCTAGCGGCGAACATTCTGGATTGATTTTTGCCCGGCGGAGTGCCCGCCGAACCCATGCGTTGCGCCTTGCCGCGACGTGAACAGGAGAGCTGTGCCTCAGTCATGAAGACGAAACAACAACCAGATCGTTTAGAACGCTTCGCCCGATGCCTCTGGAAGCGGTGGCTCCGCGCCGCTCGCTACGCCCAGGAAACGACGGTGGTCGATGCCTTGCTACGCTACCGGTTCAAGGATCATCAAGAGGTCCGCAAGGCCGTGCGAGACGTGCTCGCCGGACGCGAGGGGTTGCTCTACATGCTGCAACGGGCGAGAAAGGCGGCGCGCTACCGGCTCAGGAACGAGGTCGAGGACGTCGCGATCCGCATCGCGTTCGCGATGCCCGCGGGGGGGCGAGGTGCGATTGCGGAGAGGGTGCGGAAGGCGGGCTACGCCGTGAGTCGGTCGACGATTCAGAGGATCCTGGTACGCCGAGGCCTTTGGTGTGCAAAGGGGGCCAGTTGTGCCCGATGAGCCCATCAGCGAGTGGGCGGACCTCGAGGAGGCTGTGCGACGTCAGGACTGGACCTTGGCATCGAGATACGCGGAAGAGTTCGACGCACAATGGCGCGAAGTCCGAGGTTACGCCGAACTCTTCGCCGGGTCCCGGGGCCGAAGGATGGTCGCGTGTGATTGACGATGCGCTCGAAGCCTGCTCGCCGCGCTCTCGATACGTCGGTGCGGCCAGCGTCAGTGGAGGCGGCGATGGGCCGGTTACGTGCGATTCTCGAAGGACGTGGGGAGCCGACATCGTGATGAGGGGGCCTCGGTTCTCGTGGCGTAGGCTTGTCCCGGGTGAAGTGACATCTTCATGAGCGAGTCTCCTGAAAATAACGCCGACGCGCCGGTGCGTGCTGCGTCGCGATGGCTGAGGATCTCGGCTTTGACCGATGCTCTTCCTTTGGTCCTGCTCGCGTTTGCATCGATCGTGATGTCAGAAAACGGAGTGAACCCCGGGTTCTTCATCATGCTGCTGCTTGCGTTCTCCGTCTTTGTCGCCGTGGTTGTCGCCGGCGCTGTGTGGAAGATGAGGGCGGGGCCGATTGCTCCGGCAGGCCGAGCGTGAGGGAGACGGTGAGGTGTTCGCGAGTGCGTTCGTTCCCCTGCGGAGATACTTCATGCTGCTGTTCGTCGTCTCCTCCCTCACGACGGCGACAACGCTGTTGGGGGCTTGTTGACCATGCAGGTTGGGCTCGAGGGGCAGAGACTGATTCGCTCCGCGTCTCACTGGATGCTCGGTGTCGTCGTCTTGCTGAGCATCAACATGGTTGTCTCGCTTTTTCGGCTCCGCAACGCGCCGGTCGTGAGCGTCGTGGGGGCTGTGGTGTGCGGGTGGCTGGCCTTCTCCCTTGCGAGGGCCGCGTACGCCTTCTCAAGGCGCTTCTCGCCGGGGAGCCTCCGTGCTGGCAGTCTTGGACTGCGGTCTTTTTTTCGGGCCCATGTGACGAGCTTTTTCCTCGGTCTCATTGCGGCCGTCGCCTCGCAAGCCATCTCGCTTGAAGTCGAATGGGAGGATGCCGGGGCGCCAGATGAGGAGGTCCAACGTGGGCGGTTTGGGGAGTCCTCTCGAAGTTGAGCTGTCCAAGATCCTCGTCGCGGGCCTGCGTCGATGTTCGGATCGAAAATCGGAGCGATGCCGGGAAGCGTCCGAAGCTGCGGGGGCAGCGATGCCGCCGATGTACTCGATGCCCAAGTTCTTCTCGTACGCGCACCCGAAGACCGTCTGTCAGCGAGGGAGTTTTGCTCAGCTGGAGTTCGACGTCGCCTACACGAGCGAGGATGGCTTGGAGATGCGGGAAAAGGGAGATGCTGTGGCGAGCTTCGCTCGGACGGACACCGGGAAGTGGTTTCTGATGGTCGTGATCCCAAAGGGGAGTCCGTTGAAGGCTGCGAGGAACTTCCGTACCACGACGCGAGCTACGCGAGGACAGCGGTCGTTTCGAGGAACATCGGCTGGGCGACGGATGGGGCGCAGGGCGCCATCGACCTGTCGAAGCTCTGGCGCTTCAGCTGCGTTATCGAACGAATCGAGGTCGTCGTAGATCCGGAAGGGCTCCGGTGGTTCTCGAGCCAGAGTGCTGGTTTGAAGAGGGGTGGCCGTTGGAACCGCCCGCTGAGTCTCGCGTTGTTGTCGATGCGCCGTCACCTCCTGAGGTCTCCATCCGAGTCGAGTTCCAGGACGGGGTTCGTGCTGCGCGAGCTACGATCGAGAACCCTCGAGGAGGTCATGATGAGTGACGTGCTCGTCTTCGTTGCTGCCTTGGTGCAAAGGGAGTCGCGGCGCGACTCGGGTCGTCTTCACGACCGTGTTTTTTGCTGTTGCGGGGTGCGGGGCAGGGGCCAGCGAAGATGAGCAGCATGGGAGCAGGGTGCAGCGTGAGTGGTGAAGCGATCGGCCAGGCCTCTGCCCCGCAGCGAGACACGGTGCTGAGGAGTTGGGGCTGGGTGCGTGTGCGAAGCGTCGATGGTCTAGCCTCCGTGGTCACATTGCCTCGCCGCGCTGAGAAACCGGTTGTCGTCTACTCCTTCGCGAAGTGGTCTCTCCCGAATGAGGACCTTGAGCGGGATGTGTTCGACGATCCTGTCGTGAGGGCGCGGCTCAACGAATTCACGCTGGTCTACGTGGACGTGACGGATCCCGACGCCGAGGAGCGAGAGTTGCAGCGTGTTCTCAAGGGCGGGACGGTTCCCAAGGTGGACGTGTTCAGGGCAGGGAGCGAGCTTGCGGCGTCCCTGCGAGGCGGAAAGATGCCCGTCCCGTCGGGGTCGATTGACGAGGTCGTCGGGGTCGACGACTTCCTTTCGATGCTGTCGATGGATGACGGCCTGACGCGCTGACTCGGCTGCCGGGAGGGAACCCGACCTGAGCGGTCTTTAGTCACACGACGGGCAATGCCGCTGTGCGGCTTGTGCAGTCCTCTTTTCCCGTCGAGTCCTCGACGCAGAGGCTGAACCGAGCGGGTGGTGCAGTCGAGTGTCGGAGCGGTCGAAGTGGTCTCGCCGCCTTCGGCAATCCACTTCGTGGTGAGCTCGGAGGTGCCGTCCTCTGGGTCGGAAGACTCAGCAGCGCTCACAGAATCGTTGGCGACCGTCATCCGAGCCCGAGGGCTTCGCTCGGTCGGGAACCATTCCTGGGTATCGACGGTGGCGACCAAGTCTTGCCGTAGACGTCTTCGTGCACGAGCGTCCATTGGGGGATCGTAAGCGAGTAGCTGTCGTCTGCATCCCATGCAACGTGGATCTTGATGTCCTTGTCGTTCGTGGCGGGTTTCGAGGAGCGAGTGGTTCAGCGAGCTATCGAGGACGATTTGCGCCGAGACCGCTATCGACAGGGCTCCAGCGGGGATGGTTACGACGTCATTCACGATCGGAAGCTGGAGGCGACTCGTTAGAGGAGGAGGCGACCTTCGAGGATTTCAGCGCGAATGTCACCGATGGTGAACAGAAGCGCTGTTGGTAGGGCAGGTCGAGTTCGCGGAGGGTGGCATTCCCTCGGTCAAATCGGATGGATAGTTTGGCGCATCGGCCATCGGCTTCGCACCCCTGAGCGCTGCTTTGCAGCGTGCTCGAACCGGAGATGTGGAGGCCCAGAATGTCGGGGCCTTGCACGGTGATTTGGCCATCGACAAGCGCGAAGTCATCGCTTCCGAGCCAGCCCGCCGCCGCGAGAGTTTTGGTTCCAAGGGAATCCTAGGGTGTCGTTGTCCGAGATGCTGTCGCAGGCCTGGTCGGTGGGGTGCCATCCTGGATGGTTGGAGTTGCTCTCGTCGGTCACTCCAACACGGCAGGTTCCCTCGTAGTCGAGCTTGAGAATCCACTCCGTTCTCATGAGCTTGAGGCCGGGAAGCGTGCACTCGGTGCTGGCGTCATCGTCTTCGCAAGAAGCACGAGCGTTGGAGAGAAAAGTGCCTACGTCGAACGTGCCCCTCATCGCCTGATGTGCAAGGGGGGTGTCGAAGTCCTCGAAGGTGTTGATGCAGTCGAGGAAGCCGTGCTCGTTGTAGAAATTTGCGAGCGCGTAAAAGGTCGTCGCGGAGGTCCTCCTGAAACTGAACGGTTCGAGGATGTCGGGGACACCCGGGATATCGAAGCCAACAGCTTGGTCACCGAGATCCTTGAGGTAGAACCCCACGCTTCGGCAAACCTGATCGACGCAGTCGATGGTGCAAGCGAGGCCGTGCTCGGCGTTCGGGGAATCATGTGCTGCGGTGTTGGTGTAGTCGTAGTCGTCTTCGCAGCAGGCGATGACGGTGAGGGCGTCGGCGGCGTTTTCGTTGTAGTTAGGCCCGAACTGGTGAAAATCGGTATCTGTTAGGTCCTCGATGCTGTGGACGAAGCTCTCGATCTCGTCGTTGCCGATGTTGGTTGGGATGGCGTCCTTGAGCGCCTGGATCATGGGTTCCTCGTCGACTTCGAGGTCTCGTTTTGCGGTGGCGCTTCCGTCGCATAGCCAGCGAACGGTCTCGCCTGGCGTGTCCTCTCCCGGAAAGGTCTTGCAGACTTTTGTGGGCGGGGTGTCAGCGTCGTCCGTGTGTTGAGGTCCACGCTCATTGGCTTCGACGCGCTCACGCTGGTTGATCCCGTCGCACACCAAGAACTCGGCCTCAAGGGCCGTGGCCGCCTTCGGCGGTGGCGCAAGGCGCCACCCTTGACCCCGAGTTCCTGGAACGCGGTCGGCAAGGACGCGGTTCGACCCCCTCGAACCGCGAACTCTCACCGCGATTTCGGATACTTGCCAGCTCCTCGATCTCGTTCACGCTCGGCGATCTCGATTTCCCTCGAAATCAGGCCTTCGAGATCACCGAGCGTCAGCAGGAGCGCGCGGTTCAGGAGCATCTGGCTCAAGCGTCAACATCCGTGTCGCTATCGGTGTCGGGCTGACCAGGACTTGAGACGTCGGTGTCAGTCTCATCGATGCCGCCTGGGGGAGTGTATCCTGGAGGGTCGTTGCGACATGCTGAGGCCGAAAGGCAAAGGGCAGCGACAGAAACGTGGGAAAGTCTGCGGCGAAGCATCGATTTCGAAAATGAAAGTTCTTCATCCCCACGTCAACCCAAGGCCCGGTGTCACGGACAGGTTGAGGCACGCGTCGGTTGCTGGGACCATGATGGTCATGCGTCGGTTGTTGCTGGGTTGGGTCGGAGCGCTCGTCTCGTGCGGGCCCGCGCCGGAGGACTTCTATCCCGATCCTTTCGAGATTCAGTGGGAGGGGGAGCACCTTCGGTTTGCCGCCGGGGAGGATGCGGGCGTGGTTTGCGGTGGGACGCGCTCGTTTCTAGACCTCTCGGCAGGAGCGCTGCTGGAGGTCGCCGGAGAGGACATGCCCAAGCCTTCGTTCTTCGTCGTGTCGCCCGAGGAAATGGAATCTCTGTGCCGCTCGGAGACCGTTGGAGGCTGCGCGGCGCCGGGGAAAGCGTATGCGCTTGATGCCGCCCTGGTGCACGAGGTCGTGCATGTTGTTCGCTACTTTGCCGAGGGATTTCCGCCTCC
This sequence comes from Syngnathus leptorhynchus, assembly GCF_054491065.1. Classification (NCBI taxonomy): domain Eukaryota; kingdom Metazoa; phylum Chordata; class Actinopteri; order Syngnathiformes; family Syngnathidae; genus Syngnathus; species Syngnathus leptorhynchus. The sequence continues at coordinate 12,516 of NW_028232474.1, read as the reverse complement.
AGGAACAGACCTATTCGAGGAGGGGCTCGCCGACCTCTACTCGGCGCACAGCAATCCGTATCCTCCTGAAAAACCGCAAGACGTCGAAGCGTTCTTCGAAGGACACATCGACGACTCAGGGGGGCCATATGGGCGGACGATGGCGTCGTACTACCTGAGCGCACTGGCAACGAACTACGGCGACAAGGCCGTTTGGGACTTCGTCACGGCGACGGGGGAGCTTCGTGGTGGGGTGGGGCTTCGGGAGGTCTTTGAGCGTCATTTTCTTGAGTCGTTCGACGCGTTCAACGATCGGTTCTCCGAAGAGAGTCTGTGTTCGGGGGCGGCGAGGTCGCGCAAGCTCGTTGAGTGCAGCGTGGACGGGCCTGACGTTCATCCTGACTTCGGAGACATCATCTTGTCTTCGACCGAGACCGGGTACATGGACTGCGCGGACCCGGATGTGATCGGGCCTCGAGCGGGGGAGATGTGGACCACGAAGACCTTCGATGTGCTGGAGGACACGGAGCTGTTCGTCGCGGTGTCGTTTACGGATAACCCTTGGGAAGATGCCGAGGATGGTGAGGACCCCGAGGCCGCCGTTGACGACTACATCGAGATCATGCCGTGCGGTTCCGGGTGCTCGGCGGTAGACGGTCGTTTTCCGGAGGGGTTCGGTTCGCCCGACTACGTGGAACTCAAGCCCGGTCGATACGTCGTCCGATTTGGCCGCCCCGTGGACGACCCGGGATTCGCTGCGCTGTATCTTTCGAGCGACCCCGAGTTCCCGTTCTATCCGTGAGTCGGTGCCGGCGGGCCTCGGTCACGCTTTTGGGGGAAAACGTGACCCAATGGTCGCGAGGTCCCGGCGCGAGGCTCACTGTGGGTTGGCTTTGGTCGGGAAGAAGTCGGCGAGCCTGCGCGCGACATCGAAGTGATGGGCGTCGGACTTCTCGAGGGCCTGCTCCAGCAGGCTGCGGGCACGTTCCTCGGACTTGATGTCGATGAGAGCGTCGGCAAGCTTGACGTAGCCGATCGCAGAGTCGGGCACATCGCGGATCAGCTCAAGGAACACCTGCTCGCCCTCGTCGAACCGGCCTGCGCGGCAATAGATGTCGGCGAGGTCGCCACGGACGACGGTCTTGAAGTTGTCGGTCTCATCGGGGAACTGCGCCAAAACCTCGTGGCAGAAGCGGACGCCCATCTCGCCGAATCGGGGACCGTCGACAAGGGTGGCGTTGAGCAGCTCGGTCGAGAAGTCTGAGATCCAGTTGAAGATGAGCTGTGTGCCGTGAAAGACGGTCTCGGCCTGTTCACTGGTACGCATCTCGGGCTTGAGGTGCGAACGAATGAGCCGCCAGGTCTCATCCCACCGTTCGCACGCGCGGTCGTGGCGGCCCGACATCGACGCTCGATAACCCTCCTGCATGAGGGTCTCGATGCGGTCGTGTGCAGCGGAGGCGATCTGGTCGGTGCAGTGGGCGGCGCGGCAGCACTTCTTGTACTTCTTGCCGCTGCCGCAGGGGCAAGGCTGATTGGGGCCGGTCTTCGTGGGGGCGTGGAACATGGTGAGGTGCGCTGCTCGACGTGAGCTGGTGAGCGAGCGGGATGCGACGGTACCAGCCCGACGTCAGGTGGTCGGCCGGGAGCGTTTCAGTCACGTTTGCCCGTTAAAGCGTGATCGAAGCCGAGGCGGAAACGTGACCGAACGGCATCGCGGCGCGATGGAGCTCGGGCTCGACGTCGACCCGGGGCGTCGTACCCTGGGGCATGGACAAGGCCGCGGAAGACCTGCGCGAGGCGATGGACCGGTACTTCCGGGTGCAGGCCGTGGCGTTCGTGCGGCGGAAGGCGAAGGGGCCGGCCGATCCTGGCTTCGAGCCGTTGAGCGACGACGAGCTGGCGGCGTTGGAGGAGCTGGTGTCCGCGATCGAGGACGTTCGCGACGCGCAGGCCGGATGGGTCGCGGCTGGGCGGCCGTCACTGGGCTGAGCGTTTTGGCTTTTAAACGGGATCGCCGGATGCGATCATGGTCGTGATGACGCAGCTCGCGATCGACTTCTCCGCGCCGGTGCGTCCTCGAGGTTCGTCGGCGAAGGGCAGGGCGCCCGGGATGCCCTCCTCTATAGAGGCAACGGCGGGGCGGGATCTGCCGCCCGAGGTCTACACGCGGGACGAGGTGCAGCGGTTGCTCGATGGGCCGCTGGGGCGCAACGAGAAGACGCGGACACGGAACCGGGCGCTGTTGGTGGTGATGTGGCGAGCGGGGCTTCGGGTGAGCGAAGCACTCGACCTGCGCATGGAAGACCTACGGCCCGAGGAGGGCGGGGTCTGGGTGCGGCGAGGGAAGGGGGGCAAGCCGCGTCTCGCGGGGATGGACCCGGAGTCGTTCGAGGCGTTGGGGCCGTGGCTCGAGCTTCGGGGCCAGCTCGAACTCGATCCCGGAGGGCCGGTCTTCTGCACTTTCACCGGCCGAGAGGTGCAGTCGAGCTACGTGCGCCACATGTGCCGGCGGTTGCGATCGAAGTTGGGGCTGTCGAAGCGGGTGCACGCCCACGCGCTGCGGCACACGCACGCACATGAGTTGTTCCGCGAGGGGGTGGCCGAGAAGCTGATCCAGGTGCAGCTCGGTCACGTGTCGTTGGATTCGACCGACAAGTACCTGCGGAAGATCGGGGCCAACGAGGCCGTGAGGGTCGTGCGCTCGCGAGGGTGGTAGCCTCGAAAGAGGGTGAGCGACCAGGATCCGAGTATCGCCGAGTACGTGACGGGGCTCGTGGAGGATGTCTCGCCGAAACAGCTGGTCAGCGTAGGGAAGCGTATCTACTCGGCGACTAGCCAGGCCAAGCTCAACGAAGCGATCCAGGGGGTTGAGGATGATGACCGTCTTCGGGCTTTGGTGGCGGAGGCGATACGCGCAGAGACAGCGGAGTTTGCCCGAGCGGAAAGTTTGGATCAGGTTCTCGATGTTGCCGTGAGGGTGTTGCTTGAAGTGCAGCGGCAAGGCGGTCCAGAGGCGGCGCGTACGGACGGCGAACCTCCATGGTTGGTGCTTGAGGGGGATGGCGTGGCTGCATCGGGGGCCCGTGTTGCCCGAACCTTCAATCTTGGAAAGGCCGTGAGCTTCACGTCGTACGTCGACCTCTCCATGTCGGTTCGGAACGTCGGTGGAAGGGCTGCAGAGCATGGTTGTTGTCGAGCTTCGTCTTCCGTTCCCTGCGTCGGACGTCAGTGTTTGGCACGGCGGGGGGCGCCACTACTCGCCGCCGGGCGAGCTGTTAGATCCACACCGGCCTGTCTTCATTGATACTCCCGTCCCTGACGGGGGAGCTACGGTGTTGCGACAGCGCGTGAGGCTGGTCCCTCCGGGACAAGCGAGTCTCTGTTCGCGTGGGGTTGACGGTTCACTTCCGTGGGCGGGGCTCATCGGGCAGGTTCGGGACGATTCGATACGGCATTCGAGCCGTCGACGGCCCACATACGGCTGGGGAGATCGAGGTCCGGGTCGGGTTTGAGCGAGGGGCCGGAGTTCCCCTCCGCTGGGAGACGACGAGCACCTGGATGCGAAATGTCCACCCTGAGGGGGATGAGCTTAGGGTCCTCGTTGGTGACGATGTTGTGCGGGTGCCTAAGGATGACGTCGTCGAGCTGAAGGCTGCAGAGCTTGATAGTCAGAGAACCGGGTCCTCGAGGATTGGCGATCCCAGGGGTGGTTACAACGCGGGAAGCCTCCGGCGTGGGCCCGTAGTGGTCCTCGAACCTATCTGTACTTGAATCCGAAAGTTCCGCGTCTTCTTGTTCGAGGGTTGGTGCCACAGCTCGGGTGTTGACCTGGAAGCTCGTGTGGACCTATCGGCTGATGACCTTGCGATGCCAGAGAACCGTACTTTGCGGCGATACGTCTTGGGGAAACTTGTTGTGCCGTCGAGGCGGGGGACCCCTGGGAGGGGGAGGCGGCTATGTTTGCTCCCGGTGTTGATTCGGGGCTGCAGGCGACCCAGCCACTGAACGAAGACCTCAGCCCCATGAGTGGCGCCGAGTACCGGGCAAAGCTTGTGGAGGAGGGGCGCCGTCCGAGGCTGCTGTCCTCAGACGACCTGGTCGCACGGTCGGACGCGGTTCTTTCGGTGTTGGAAAGCATCGCTGATCCAAACGGGATCTCGGCGGGAACATGGGAAGAGCTCGAAGGGTGGTCGGAACACGCTCTCGCGCCCGAGGAGACTCGTAGGGTCGTCGCCCTTCTTGTCGAAAAAGGGAACGTGGTCGAAGAGCGATTGGACTCCGACGGCATGTTTGCTGTGCGGGTTCTCGGCAGAGACCCTTGATCGCGCCGTGCTGTGAAAAGGGAACCCTTTTCACAGCACAGGCGGCCGGAGCTAAACGTCCTCGGAGGGCCCCTTGCGGGGCCGTTTCTGAGGGCCGTTTCGACCCCCCCTTTTCACAGCCTCTTTTTTCGGCCTGTCGAGCGGCCCAGGGCGAGCATCCAAGTTCCTCGGCGACCTCGGCCCAAGTGCGGCCCTCCTTTCGTAGGGTCGCAACACGGTGCGCGGGGGGGCGAGGGGCGCTGGGTCGCCCGACGTGCTTGCCGTCGGCCCGAGCCTTCGCCATGCCGAGCTTGGTGCGCTCGACGATGAGCTCGCGCTCGAACTCCGCGACGGCGCCGAGCATCGTCAGCATGAGGCGGCTCATCGCTTCGCCGCCGGGGCGGATGTCGATGCCCTGAGTGATCGAGACGAAGCGGACGCCGACGCCCTCGAGTTCGCGGAGGTGGGAGAGGAGGTCGAGGGCGGAGCGGCCGAAACGATCGAGCTTCCAGACGAGGATGGCGTCGACTTTGCCCCGGCGAGCGGCGTTCATGACCTGATCGAGCCCGGGGCGAGAGTTGTTGGCGCCGCTGCCCGTTTCTTCGACATCGAGTGCGACGTCGAGATCGTAGCGTCGAGCAGCGTCGCGGAGTTCGGTGCGAGCCGCGGCGGGGTCTTGGTCGACAGTGCTCACCCGATGGTAGAGCGCGGCCTGCTTTCGCTTGGGTTTGGCTTTTGCCTTCGGTTTTGCCTTCGCCTCCGGTTTGGCTGTTCGGGTGGGCTTGGTGCAGGCATCCGCTTGGCTGCCCACGACACGAGCTGTTCGTTGACGGCGTCTTTGTCGAACGCACGGGGGTCGAACTTGCGCCCGAGCTGCTCTCGCCGCCGCCGTGTCGATGGGAGAGCGAAAGAAGGTCGAGGTAGGCCCAGATGCCGCCGGTGTCCTCCGGGGGGCAGGCGTTGCGACCAGAGGTACACCGAGGATGGCGGATCGGTTCCTTGAGTGTGCGGATGCTGGAGACCGTGATGTGGTGCTCCCAGTAGTCGCCGAAGTCGTAGTTGTAGCCGAGGACGTCGTCGGTGAGCTTCGCGACGTGGGAGAGAAGGGCGGTTTCGGGGAGCGTGTCGCGGTACCGGCCGGTGAACTCGTAGAGGTGGAAGTTCTCCCAGCCCATCGCGATCTGGATGACCTCGTGGAGCAGGTCGAGGCGGATTCCGCTGGGGACTTCGATGCGGCGGGTGATCTTGGGCCGAGAGCCCTCGAGGGTGACCTCGAGCTGTGCACGCTCCGAGGCGAAGGCGGTGTCTTGGAGGCCGCGTCTTCGTAGAACTCGACGAGCTGAAAGGTGCGGCGGTGTCTTGCTCTTGCCCATCGTCGTGACCCGATCGAGGAGGTTAGGGGCTCGCCGAAAGGAATTTCCGGCCATGGCTTCTCGACGGTAGCTCAGTCCGAGGCGTTCAGCCCGTGGCGAGCGCGAGTAACCTTCGAGTAGCGCCTACAAAGGATGTGCTTCGACCTTCGAACGAGGGTGACTTCAAGTTCGTGGATTCTGAGGCATCGAAGGTCCGTCCGCGCCCTCTTGTCAAAACGGGATGTCGTCTTCCGCTCCGAGAGGAGCCTTCGCACCAGAAGGTTCTGCGGACGAGTTCGGGGAGCTTGAACTGCGAGGGCTCGCCGTCCCCAGCACCAGAGCCACGTCCGCCAAGGAACTGCACGACGTCGGCGATGACCTCGGTGGAGTAGCGTTTGATGCCTTCCTTGTCCTCGTAGCTGCGGGTCTGGATGCGTCCCTCGACGTAGACCTGGCGACCCTTGAGAGGAAGTTGTTGCAGTGCTCGGCCTGCTTGCCCCACACGACGATGCGATGCCACTCGGTCTCCTCGACCCGGTCGTTGGTGGTCTTGTTGGTGTATGCGCGCGTGGTGGCGACGCTGAGCTGCAGACGGGGCTGCCGCCCTGGGTGTAGCGGATCTCGGGGTCGCGCCCGAGGTTGCCGACGATGATCGCTTTGTTGACTCCGGCCATGACGATTCGAGCGGAGACGGTAGCAGGTGAGCGGCGAGCTACGTGTCGAGCTTTGCGAGCTGGGCCATGAGCTGGGCTCGGCGCTCCTGGTGAAGTTCGAGTTCCTTTTCGGCGATGACGACCTGGAATCGAGCATGAATGCCAGGTTTGGAAGGCGCTGCAGGCTGTCCCTGAACTGGTCCAAGCGTTTCTGCGTGGCTCGGATGTCCGCGTCCACGTCGATGATGAGTGACGAAAGGGTGCCGCGGTCAGCCATGCGGCGACGAGTCTACCCGGACAGGGATGGCGGGTAGACTCGGTCGCAGATGAGCGTCCCGGTGGTCGAGAAGAAGCGGAAGAAAAAGAAGAAGGGTCCCGCGCAGCCGAAGGCGAAGGTGAAGCCGCCGGTGCCGATGCGGCCGGAGGTGGAGGTGCAGCAGACGGTCGCGGGGGCGCGAAAGCTGGCGAAGGGCGAGGAGTTCACCGAGGCGCTTCAGATGATGGTGCAGGCGTTCGAGGGGCTCGACGACGCGGAGGGGGTCGTTCCGTGGGAGCCCGGGACGCTGTTGGCGTGGGCACAGGAGCAGCGCCGAGAGGTCGAGCTGATGGCGCTGTTTGTGGTGAGCCTCGAAGACCCTGAGGGCGTCGCGTTCCCGATGCACGAGGCGCTGCAGGTTTGGGACGAGCTGAGCGTGCTGGCATTCTCGACGTGGGCGGCTCGGGTCTGGTGGGTCCGCTGACGTCGTTAGTAATCGAGGCAAGCGTCGCGAGCGTCCCGGAGACGAGCGAAAGCGTCTTCGTTGACCTTGTCGACCTGCTGGGTGTCGACGACGCGCGTGGCGTCTTCGGTGTGAGCGCCGACCGTGGGCGCGATTTTTGCCTTGTGTCGCTTTCGGGCGCTCTCTTGGTAGGCGGGCGAGCGGGTGCAGGCGGTGCAGTTGTTGGACCGTTTCTTGTGTTCCTGAGGAGGGAACTCAGCGAGCGGCTTTTCGAGGCCGCACGTGGAGAACTCTTTGAGGAGCAGAAACGGGGAATCCATCGCCGACGGGGATAGCAGATGGTGGCGGTGCTCAGAAGGGGCTTCTGTCAGCCGTCGCGGATGGCATCGCGAGCGTCACGGAGACGGGCGAAGGCGTCTTCGTTGGCCTGCTCGGCTTTGGCGGCGCGCTCGGCCTCGATACGCTGCACGTCGCTGAGCGTCTCGGGTCTGAGTGCGTCCTTGATCTTGGCCTTGAGTCGTCTTCGGAGGTGCTCCTGGTAGGTGCGCTTGTTCGTGCAGGCCGTGCAGTGGATGGAGCGCGTGTTGCGGTCCCTTCGAGGGAATTCATCCGAGGGCTTTTCGAGGCCGCAGGTCATGCACTCCTTGAGCTGCTCAAACGGAGAAGCCATGAGGAAGGATGCTATCCCGTCTTGCTCTGAATGGGGTCGGGGCGAGCGCTTGAGGGGAGCTTTCCGGCAGGGGTGCTGATGCGTCGGCTGTGCTTCGACCCATGCATCAGTCGTCGTGGTCGACCCGGAGGCGGGCGAAGGCGTCGTAGGAAATGCGCATGGCCTCGGCGATGCGTCCGGAGTCGACGCGACTGAAGCTGCTGGTGGGGAGGCGTGCGCGCGCGAAAGCACAACGGAGACAGATGGGGGCTGCTCTCTTGAGGGCCTCGGGGTGGAAGTCCACGAGCGGCTTTTCGATGCCACACGCCTTGCACTCCTCGAGATCTTCAAGCTGGGACGCCACGGATGAATTGTATCCCCTTGGATCAAGTCGTCGTGATGAGGCGAAGCACGGGAGGGCTGGTGTCTGGGGCTCCTCAGGCGAGTAGGAACGCAGCGCCGATACTCGCAGCGACCACGATGCCGGCTGATGATTTCTTTCGTTGCGGTGCCCGCGGCTGTGGCTTGGGGAGCGGCGAGCCTCCGCGCGGATGAGGTGGGAGCGGGGGTTCAGGGGCCTCGTGGCTCAAGGTGAGGCCGCCGGGAGTGAGGCGGCGTTTCTTGTCTCGTTGAGCACCAAGGTGCGCTCGTAGCTGGGAACGAACGCGCCGGCTTCGCGAAGGGCCGCTTTGTAGTCGGTGTCGACGACGTCGTCTTCGCGGACCTCGTAGCGTTCGGCAGTCTGGAGAATGCGTTTCTGGGCGTCCTCGATCGCGAGACACATGGCGGGATCTTTCACCGCTGAGCCCGGAGTGGGGTGGAGGTAAGCCGCGACGGTGGTGTGGCGCAGGTAGTAGTGCTGCGCGAGCCAGAGCTGCATCGAGGCCCGGTCGGCCAGGCGTGCGTACAGGCTGTTGTCGAGGTAGCCCCCCAGCGGATAAAGCTCGGCGCAGCCGTCGAGGGGAGCCCAGGAGATGGTCCCGATCTCGTCTCGAAGCCCGACGGTCTGCATGCGGGTGGCCTCCGTCAGCACGCAGCGCCACATGCCCGTGCCCCAGTAGCCCTTCTCAGACTCGAGGTTCCACAACCAGGCCAGCCCATCGCCCCAGGCGTCGGCGTGGTCCTGCCAGGCGCTTTGGAGGGCGACGGCGTCGACCTCGTACATGGCCGGTCCCGCCTGCGTGATGTGGTTCCAGATCGTGAGCGCCGCGCTGTTGGTCGACGGGTAGAAAGACCCGACATCCCGGGCCACGGTTTTTGGGCCTTCGGACCACGAGCAGCCGCCGCATCGGGACTCGTAGCGGGCGTGTGTTTGTCACTGCACGGGGGCTTGTGTTGGGAACACGACGGTTCGAGCAACAGCGCCTGGACGATGGACGTGATCCTCCGGCCGCCAGGAATGAACCCGAGGTCCCCGGTGGGACGGAATTCTGCATCGTTGCCGAGTGGCTGTTGCCGAGTCCGAAGGCACGGCTTGTCGTCCGTAATCGTCTTTGCGGCGCTGGACCGTCAGCGTGCCCTCGAAGCGGGGAAGGAAGAGGCTGGTGAGGTCTCGGTCCTTGAGCGCACGGTTGATGTGGACCTTGATGTGGTCGGAGTCGGTGTCGTCGTCGTAGGTCTGCAGCGGTAGTGCATGGACGCTCCGAGGAGCGCCCGGCTTGTTGAACAGTTCGTAGAGGACCAGCCCGAGGTTGATCACCGCGGAGGCAATCTGGGTGTACAGCGTCGGGATGGACGAGAGGACGTTGGCGGCGAGGCCGACGGACGTGGTGACGAGCTGCTCGGCGAGCTCGGCCTCCGAGGTTGCGCCGCGAATATCGAAGCCATTGAGGGCCTGGCGAACGTTGGCGGCATGCTGGGAGAGCACCCCCGTGTTCAGTGCGAGGCCGCGAACGACGTGCTGCTGGGCGAGCATCGTGTCGATGGCCGAGACCTCGATGAGGTGCCGCTTCAGCCCTACCCCGACGAGGCCTGGGGCGGTGGTGGAGAGTCCTCCGTCGAGAGTCGAGCCCTTGAGAAACTCAGCGCTGGGGAGCACCGACTCGAAGAACGGGCTGAAGTTCTGGTTCTCGAAGTCCTTGGGTTTGAACAGCACGGTGAAGTTCTCGGTTATCTAGTTCTGGCGGCGGAAGTCGGCGTAGCTTAGCTTGGTCTGCCCAGAGGTCAGCGCGCGGGTCCACGACGCGAGCAGCGGGACCTTGTGAATGGCCGCGAGCACTCGCTTGGGGAAGCGCTCGCCTGCGGCCTTGGCGATGTGCGTCTCGAGGGTCTCCCCGATCTCGATGAGGTGTTTCTTCGTCCTGGAGGTGGCAAGGGAGCGCCCGGACGGCACGTGGGTGAGGGAGAACTGACCGTCGTCCCGCTTGTGCACGCCGAAGTGCTGGCCCACCGCGATGCCATCGACGCTCGGCCATTCCTTCTTCGGTCCTTTGATCGCGATGGGATAGGTCTTCTTGTCGCCGGTCTTGGACGGCGTTGTCTTCGACTTGGGCTTGGATGTCGTTGCGCGGGGTTTCTTGGCGGCGGTCTTTTTCTTGGCCGCCTTCTTCTTGGAGGAGCTGCCTCGGAGTTCGAGCGCTCGCTTCTGACGCGCTTGGACGACCTTGTCGTGTTCACGACGAAGGTCGTCGGCTTCTGACTCGGGCAGATGAACGGTGCTGCGGCGTCCACCGATCTTGGGACGGTAGGTGACACGACCCAGGTCGTCCGTTTCTCCGGAGAGGGGGAAGCCAGTGGGATTGACGACGGTGACGCGGTAGCCCATGGGTCGCATCCTCTATAAGCGCCGAAGCGCGCGAAGAGTCCGTTCGGCAGCAGGGTTGTTGCGCCGGCTTGGGGGGCCGGGCGGGGTTGGTCTTGGGAGCCTTCCGCCGTCGGGGCTGACGCTCCGCGCCGACGATGACCTGCGCTTTGCGACTGATCGATGCGGCCTTGCGCCGAATCTCGCTCATGTCCTTGCGGACGTTGGGCGTGGCGGGGGCCGTCGTCGAGGACGTAGGCCGCGTTCTGATGCGCGAGGACGGCCTCGGAGTGGGCCTGCATGGCGCCCGAGAGTTGCGCGGCGCTGCCACTGGGGGATTTTGAGCCAGGGCCAACATGCGCTCGGCCTTCTCCAACGCTTGGGCGGCGGCAACGAGGTGGAACGTCTTGCTCGGGTTCTGCTGGGGAGCCCGAGGCCTGGTGCGCTTCGTCGAGGTCTTGGCCTTGGCTTTGGTTTTCGTCTTGGCTTTTTTCTTCGGCTGGCCCGGGTTCTTTGTCTTCTTCTTCGTGGGCATAGGCGTCTCCCAGATGCTGAGTTGGTTCATGTCGGACTTCGTCGGGGATGGCTCGGGCTTCGTCGTCGAGGCTCTTGAGTGCCTTCGGGGATTGGGGCTTGGACTTGGCGCGGGCTTTCTTGCGGGTTTGCGCGTGGGCTTCTTTCCGGCGAGGAGCAGGCGGAAGTCCTCGAGGTACGCAGGCCCGACCTCGACGCCGCCTTTGTGCACGCGCTTCCTGGATGGAATGACGCTTCGTTGCCGATGATCGTGAGGTTCGGTCCGAGGACTGCGCGGAGCACTGCGGTCTCCGCCTCGTTCCAGCGACGGTCTTCCTTTGGCCGGATGTCGATGTCGCTGGCCATCGAGTAGTTCGGCGTCCTGATCGAGAACGCGACCTCGGGGTGGCGATGGCGCAACAGTTTACGCAGTGCCGCCGCGATGTCCTTGCGCTCGATGTTGTCGCTGTCGAGGCGGACCGTCAGCGTGTACATCGAGCCCTCGGGCTCAGGTGGGCGTGTGTTGGCGGGCCCGGCCGTCTCGGTAAGGCCGGGGCGTTGCCTCAGCAGCGCCTCGGTGACGCGCCGGCCCAACGGGGAGATTTGGTGGCTCTCCCGGTCAATGAGCCAGCGTTGGCCCAGGGCGTGCTTGAGAATCTCGCCGCGCACGGGCTCGCCTCGGTACGCTCGAACGAGGGCCGCGACTTCCCCTTCTCGTAGTTGCTTGGCCACAGCCTCGGGGTCCGTCGTCGCGGGTGGCTCGGGGAGGCCGAGCCAGCTCCGCAGAGCGTGGATGCGCTCGGCGTACGGGGGGGTGTCGGGGAGAGCTTCCAGGTGCTGTTCGAGGACGTCCCGCCACGCTTGGCTTCCGCGGTCGAGTTTGTCTTGGATGAGCGCGTGCCTCAGCCGGTACGAGCGAAGCTGGCCGGTGTCCTTGCTAGCGGATTCGAGCAAGAGGACGCGTGGCTTGCCTCCGACGACGACGGCGAGATGGCCCACGTCGTCGGCGATCACGTCGCCGGCCCTCGAAATCGTCGGCTCCCCATTCTGCCCGAGGTGGCAGTCCTGCTTCTTCCTCTGTGGTCGGTGCGGCTGGGCCAGCCTTCTTGAGCCAGACGCTGACCTTCTTGATCCGCCCGGGGAAGACGCGTGGCTGCGGGGAGCGGTTCTCCAGCCATTGGAGATAGGACTCGATGGCCTCTTTCCAGGCCTTCCCGCCTCGGACCGGGGGGCGCTTGATGTTCGTGTACGGCTTTTTGAGTCCCCACATATGTGGGGGCGTGTCGATGCTCAGGGTCTTGCGGTTGACCCGGACCACGACATCGAAGCCGCCCCTGTAGACGAGGACGTCTCCGGGTTGAAAATCGTCGGGCCCCCAGACCTTGACGCCAGACTCCTCGACCAGCTTCTGCCAGTAGCCGAGCTGGTCCCGGGCTTTCCGCGCGGAGCACTTCGAGCTTTGTCTTGTACTCGCCGCTGGCGGGTACTCGCCGCTGGCGGGGCCTTCTGGGATGAGTCCGCGCCAATCGGACGGCGTTTCGCCGGTGAGGATGACTTCGATTCCGCGAAGCTCTGTCTTCAGCTCTTCGATGCGGCGCTGCGCGAAG
>NW_028232473.1:5000-27500 GCF_054491065.1 Syngnathus leptorhynchus | reverse complement strand
CGCGATCGGCACTATTGCTGACTGCCGGGAGGGAAGCTGCGCCCCGGCCGAGTCAGACTCAGCCGTTGCGGCCCCCCCGAGCCCGCAGCGCGTAGCGCGGAAGCCATACGCCCCCCCGATGCGGAGCGACAGACGCCCCCGCGACCGCGGTTGGTCGGGAAGGCTTTTCGGATAGAGGTCGGACGGTGTGTGTGGACGGCTTCCCGTGGTGCCGCCGCTATCAAGCCGGAGGGTTTGAGAAACGACATTCGCGGAAGGACCGGCGCGGCCGGCGGACGCTCGCACGCGCGGCGCCCGACACTCAGCCGCTCGCTCGGCCTCCGTGGATCGTGGCTAGGTGGGATGGATGCCAAACCGGGTCGTCTCGGTCTCGCCGCAGTACGGTCGCGCCGGGGCCTGCGGGGCGGCGCGGGGAGCGCACGCTCACGCAGCGGCCGGGGCGCTAGAGTGCGACCCGCAGTGGGTAGGAACCGTCCACCCGACGTCGGACGAGCCGAGGCCGATGGAGGCCCTACCAAGGCGGGTCATGAGTGCCAGTCGGTCAGTTGGGTGAGGGGGTACTCGGAGGCCCACCGGGAGCAGACGGGCGACCGGGGATGGGGGGCGTACGCGGGCGGGCGCCGGGAGAAGACGGCCCGTCCGGGGTCGAATCTCGGCCTGTGTTTTCGGAGCCGGCCGGGCATCACGCTCCCTCCTTGGATGGACAACATTCGTAGTTGACACTTTGTGTCATTTTATCCGAGCGGGCGGGCGCCTCGAGAGGCGGACCGTCCGGGGCGACTCTCGGCCTGTGTTTTCGGAGCCGGCCGGGCCTCACGCTCCCTCCTTGGATGGACAACATTCGTAGTTGACACTTTGTGTCATTTTATCCGAGCGGACGGGCGCCGCGAGGCGGACCGTCCGGGGCGACTCTCGGCCTGTGTTTTCGGAGCCGGCCGGGCATCACGCTCCCTCCTTGGATGGACAACATTCGTAGTTGACACTTTGTGTCATTTTATCCGAGCAGACGGGCGCCGCGAGGCGACCGTCCGGGGCGACTCTCGGCCTGTGTTTAAGGAGCCGGCCGGGCATCACGCTCCTTCCTTGGATGGACAACATTCGTAGTTGACACTTTGTGTCATTTTATCCGAGCGGGCGGGCGCCGCGAGGCGGACCGTCCGGGGCGACTCTCGGCCTGTATTTAAGGAGCCGGCCGGGCATCACGCTCCTTCCTTGGATGGACAACATTCGCAGTTGACACTTTGTGTCATTTTATCCGAGCAGACGGGCGCCGCGAGGCGGACCGTCCGGGGCGACTCTCGGCCTGTGTTTTCGGAGCCGGCCGGGCATCACGCTCCCTCCTTGGATGGACAACATTCGTAGTTGACACTTTGTGTCATTTTATCCGAGCAGACGGGCGCCGCGAGGCGACCGTCCGGGGCGACTCTCGGCCTGTGTTTAAGGAGCCGGCCGGGCATCACGCTCCTTCCTTGGATGGACAACATTCGCAGTTGACACTTTGTGTCATTTTATCCGAGCAGACGGGCGCCGCGAGGCGGACCGTCCGGGGCGACTCTCGGCCTGTGTTTTCGGAGCCGGCCGGGCATCACGCTCCCTCCTTGGATGGACAACATTCGTAGTTGACACTTTGTGTCATTTTATCCGAGCAGACGGGCGCCGCGAGGCGACCGTCCGGGGCGACTCTCGGCCTGTGTTTAAGGAGCCGGCCGGGCATCACGCTCCTTCCTTGGATGGACAACATTCGCAGTTGACACTTTGTGTCATTTTATCCGAGCAGACGGGCGCCGCGAGGCGGACCGTCCGGGGCGACTCTCGGCCTGTGTTTTCGGAGCCGGCCGGGCATCACGCTCCCTCCTTGGATGGACAACATTCGTAGTTGACACTTTGTGTCATTTTATCCGAGCAGACGGGCGCCGCGAGGCGACCGTCCGGGGCGACTCTCGGCCTGTGTTTAAGGAGCCGGCCGGGCATCACGCTCCTTCCTTGGATGGACAACATTCGTAGTTGACACTTTGTGTCATTTTATCCGAGCGGGCGGGCGCCGCGAGGCGGACCGTCCGGGGCGACTCTCGGCCTGTGTTTAAGGAGCCGGCCGGGCATCACGCTCCTTCCTTGGATGGACAACATTCGCAGTTGACACTTTGTGTCATTTTATCCGAGCAGACGGGCGCCGCGAGGCGGACCGTCCGGGGCGACTCTCGGCCTGTGTTTTCGGAGCCGGCCGGGCATCACGCTCCCTCCTTGGATGGACAACATTCGTAGTTGACACTTTGTGTCATTTTATCCGAGCAGACGGGCGCCGCGAGGCGGACCGTCCGGGGCGACTCTCGGCCTGTGTTTAAGGAGCCGGCCGGGCATCACGCTCCTTCCTTGGATGGACAACATTCGCAGTTGACACTTTGTGTCATTTTGTTCGGCCTGTGTTTAAGGAGGCGGCCGTCCTCCACTCGGTCCGTGTTTAAGGAGCGACACTCGCGCTCCGGTTCGGCCTGTATTTTAGGGAGGCGGCCGTCCTCCGCTTGGTCTGTGTTAAGGGCGACACTCTGTCCATGTTTGAGGAGCCTGGCCCTGACGCTCCTCTCCGGCCTGTGTTTAAGGAGGCGGCCGTCCTCCCCTTGGTCCGTGTTAAGGGCGACACTCGGTCCATGTTTGAGGAGCCTGGCCCTGACGCTCCTCTCCGGCCTGTGTTTAAGGAGGCGGCCGTCCTCCCCTTGGTCCGTGTTAAGGGCGACACTCGGTCCATGTTTGAGGAGCCTGGCCCTGACGCTCCTCTCCGGCCTGTGTTTAAGGAGGCGGCCGTCCTCCCCTTGGTCTGTGTTAAGGGCGACACTCGGTCCATGTTTGAGGAGCCTGGCCCTGACGCTCCTCTCCGGCCTGTGTTTAAGGAGGCGGCCGTCCTCCCCTTGGTCCGTGTTAAGGGCGACACTCGGTCCATGTTTGAGGAGCCTGGCCCTGACGCTCCTCTCCGGCCTGTGTTTAAGGAGGCGGCCGTCCTCCCCTTGGTCCGTGTTAAGGGCGACACTCGGTCCATGTTTGAGGAGCCTGGCCCTGACGCTCCTCTCCGGCCTGTGTTTAAGGAGGCGGCCGTCCTCCCCTTGGTCTGTGTTAAGGGCGACACTCGGTCCATGTTTGAGGAGCCTGGCCCTGACGCTCCTCTCCGGCCTGTGTTTAAGGAGGCGGCCGTCCTCCCCTTGGTCCGTGTTAAGGGCGACACTCGGTCCATGTTTGAGGAGCCTGGCCCTGACGCTCCTCTCCGGCCTGTGTTTAAGGAGGCGGCCGTCCTCCCCTTGGTCCGTGTTAAGGGCGACACTCGGTCCATGTTTGAGGAGCCTGGCCCTGACGCTCCTCTCCGGCCTGTGTTTAAGGAGGCGGCCGTCCTCCCCTTGGTCTGTGTTAAGGGCGACACTCGGTCCATGTTTGAGGAGCCTGGCCCTGACGCTCCTCTCCGGCCTGTGTTTAAGGAGGCGGCCGTCCTCCCCTTGGTCTGTGTTAAGGGCGACACTCGGTCCATGTTTGAGGAGCCTGGCCCTGACGCTCCTCTCCGGCCTGTGTTTAAGGAGGCGGCCGTCCTCCCCTTGGTCTGTGTTAAGGGCGACACTCGGTCCATGTTTGAGGAGCCTGGCCCTGACGCTCCTCTCCGGCCTGTGTTTAAGGAGGCGGCCGTCCTCCCCTTGGTCTGTGTTAAGGGCGACACTCGGTCCGTGTTTAAGGAGCGGCCCTCGCGCTCCGGTTCGGCCTGTATTTAGGGAGGCGGCCGTCCTCCGCTTGGTCTGTGTTAAGGGCGACACTCGGTCCGTGTTTAAGGAGCCGGCCCTGACGCTCCTCTTCGGCCTGTGTTTAAGGAGGCGGCCGTCCTCCACTTCCTTCCATGCACCACCACATTCGCAGTTGACACTTTGCCATTTTTTCAGAGAGGTGACACTTAGTCGTTTTTTCGAAAGTTGACACTTAGTCGTTTTTTCGAAAGTTGACACTTTGCCGTTTTTTCAGAGAGGCGACACTTAGTCGTTTTTTCGAAAGTTGACACTTAGCCGTTTTTTCGAAAGTTGACACTTAGCCGTTTTTTCGAAAGTTGACACTTAGCCGTTTTTTCGAAAGTTGACACTTAGTCACTTTTTCGCCACAGTGACACCTCCAGCGCGTGCCACGGCGCTTTTCAGGTCTTCTATCCGACCTTGTGCTGTCGAGGACGGCGTGTCCGACGCCGTGGGGAGACCAGCACCATCTCCTCCATACTCGTAAACGGGGTGCTTTGGAAAACGGGGGAAAGTCGATGAGTACACTGACTACTGGGACCATTTCATTGTACTCTGGCGCACCTGAAGACCAAAAAAGGTACTGCACCTTAGCCCGGGTACCTCACCCCCTGGTACCTCGAGGAGAACTTAGAAAAATTTCGACAAATTTTTGGTGAGCTCCAGGGAGAGAGGCTGATTTTTCGCTTTTTGAGGCCGACCGCCGAACCGGCGCGGGGCGGACTCACAAGCCCCGCAGAGCCGTGGGCACTTAGTCGTTTTTTCAGAGAGGCGACACTTAGTCGTTTTTTCAGAGGCGACACTTAGTCGTTTTTTCGAAAGTTGACACTTAGCCGTTTTTTCGAAAGTCGACACTTAGCCGTTTTTTTGGAAAGTTGACACTTAGTCGTTTTTTCGAAAGTTGACACTTAGTCGTTTTTTCGCCACAATTGGCTCTGAGCTCCAGGGGGAGAGCCTGGTTTTGCCTTATTTCAGGCCGGCTGGGGAACCGGCGCGGGTCGGATGCACGAGCCCGGCAGAGCCGTGGGCACTTAGAAAATTTTCGCCGATTAAGCTGGGACCTCCAGGCGGAGACCGGCATTCCTCGTCCTCGGGGTTCGACCCAGGAACCGGCGCTGGGCAGACGCCGTAGCCACGCAGAGCCGTGGGCACTTAGAAAATATTCGCCAAGTTGGCTCTGAGCTCCAGGCGGAGAGGCTGGTTTTGCCTTATTTCAGGCCGGCTGGGGAACCGGCGCGGGTCGGATGCACGAGCCCGCAGAGCCGTGGGCACTTTGCCATTTTCTCAGAGTCGACACTTAGTCGTTTTTTCAGAGAGGCGACACTCTGTCGTTTTTTCGAAAGTTGACACTTTGCCGTTTTTTCAGAGAGGCGACACTTAGCCGTTTTTTCGAAAGTTGACACTTAGCCGTTTTTTCGAAAGTCGACACTTAGCCGTTTTTTCAGAGATGTGACACTTTGCCGTTTTTCGAAAGTCGACACTTAGCCGTTTTTTCAGAGATGTGACACTTAGAAACTTTTTGCCAAGTTGGCTGTGAGCTCCAGGAGGAGACCGTTATTTTTCGTCATTCGAGGCCGACTGCGGAACCGGCGCTGAGCGGACGCCAAAGCTCGGCATGGCCGTGGGCACTTAGAAACTTTTTGCCAAGTTGGCTGTGAGCTCCAGGAGGAGACCGTTATTTTTCGTCATTCGAGGCCGACTGCGGAACCGGCGCTGGGCGGACGCCAAAGCTCGGCAGGGCCGTGGGCACTTAGAAACTTTTTGCCAAGTTGGCTGTGAGCTCCAGGAGGAGACCGTTATTTTTCGTCATTCGAGGCCGACTGCGGAACCGGCGCTGGGCGGACGCCAAAGCTCGGCAGGGCCGTGGGCACTTAGAAACTTTTTGCCAAGTTGGCTGTGAGCTCCAGGAGGAGACCGTTATTTTTCGTCATTCGAGGCCGACTGCGGAACCGGCGCTGGGCGGACGCCAAAGCTCGGCAGGGCCGTGGGCACTTAGAAACTTTTTGCCAAGTTGGCTGTGAGCTCCAGGAGGAGACCGTTATTTTTCGTCATTCGAGGCCGACTGCGGAACCGGCGCTGGGCGGACGCCAAAGCTCGGCAGGGCCGTGGGCACTTAGAAACTTTTTGCCAAGTTGGCTGTGAGCTCCAGGAGGAGACCGTTATTTTTCGTCATTCGAGGCCGACTGCGGAACCGGCGCTGGGCGGACGCCAAAGCTCGGCAGGGCCGTGGGCACTTAGAAACTTTTTGCCAAGTTGGCTGTGAGCTCCAGGAGGAGACCGTTATTTTTCGTCATTCGAGGCCGACTGCGGAACCGGCGCTGGGCGGACGCCAAAGCTCGGCAGGGCCGTGGGCACTTAGAAACTTTTTGCCAAGTTGGCTGTGAGCTCCAGGAGGAGACCGTTATTTTTCGTCATTCGAGGCCGACTGCGGAACCGGCGCTGGGCGGACGCCAAAGCTCGGCAGGGCCGTGGGCACTTAGAAACTTTTTGCCAAGTTGGCTGTGAGCTCCAGGAGGAGACCGTTATTTTTCGTCATTCGAGGCCGACTGCGGAACCGGCGCTGAGCGGGACGCCAAAGCTCGGCAGGGCCGTGGGCACTTAGAAACTTTTTGCCAAGTTGGCTGTGAGCTCCAGGAGGAGACCGTTATTTTTCGTCATTCGAGGCCGACTGCGGAACCGGCGCTGGGCGGACGCCAAAGCTCGGCAGGGCCGTGGGCACTTAGAAACTTTTTGCCAAGTTGGCTGTGAGCTCCAGGAGGAGACCGTTATTTTTCGTCATTCGAGGCCGACTGCGGAACCGGCGCTGAGCGGACGCCAAAGCTCGGCAGGGCCGTGGGCACTTAGAAACTTTTTGCCAAGTTGGCTGTGAGCTCCAGGAGGAGACCGTCATTTTTCGTCATTCGAGGCCGACTGCGGCACCGGCGCTGAGCGGGACGCCAAAGCTCGGCAGGGCCGTGGGCACTTAGAAACTTTTTGCCAAGTTGGCTGTGAGCTCCAGGAGGAGACCGTTATTTTTCGTCATTCGAGGCCGACTGCGGAACCGGCGCTGGGCGGACGCCAAAGCTCGGCAGGGCCGTGGGCACTTAGAAACTTTTTGCCAAGTTGGCTGTGAGCTCCAGGAGGAGACCGTCATTTTTCGTCATTCGAGGCCGACTGCGGCACCGGCGCTGAGCGGACGCCAAAGCTCGGCAGGGCCGTGGGCACTTTGCCACTTTTTCGCCACAATTGGCTGTGAGCTCCAGGAGGAGACCGTTATTTTTCGTCATTCTAGGCCGGTTGCAGAACCGGCGCGGCTCGGATGCACGAGCCCGCAGAGCCGTGGGCACTTAGAAAAATTTCAGAGAGGCGACACTTTGCCATTTTTTCAGAGAGGTGACACTTAGTCGTTTTTTCGAAAGTTGACACTTAGCCGTTTTTTCGAAAGTTGACACTTAGTCGTTTTTTCGAAAGTTGACACTTAGTCGTTTTTTCGCCAAAGTGCCCACCTCCAGCGCGTGCCACGGCGCTTTCCAGGTCTTCTATCCGACCTTGTGCTGTCGAGGACGGCGTGTCCGACGCCGTGGGGAGACCAGCACCATCTCCTCCATACTCGTAAACGAGGTGCTTTGGAAAACGGGGGGAAAGTCGATGAGTACACTGACTACTGGGACCATTTCATTGTACTCTGGCGCACCTGAAGACCAAAAAAGGTACTGCACCTTAGCCCGGGTACCTCACCCCCTGGTACCTCGAGGTGAGCTCCAGGGAGAGAGGCTGATTTTTTGCTTTTTGAGGCCGACCACCGAACCGGCGCGGGGCGGACTCACAAGCCCCGCAGAGCCGTGGGCACTTAGTCGTTTTTTCGAAAGTTGACACTTAGTCGTTTTTTCGCCGATTTTGCTGGGACCTCCAGGCGAGGACCGGCGTTTTTCGTCTTCCGGGTCCGACCCGGGAACCAGCGCCGAGCGGACACATTCGCTCGCTAGTGCCGTTGGCACTTAGAAAATTTTTCGTTTGTCATGAGCTCCGGGCGGAGACCGGCGTTTTTCGTCTTCCGGGTCCGACCCGGGAACCAGCGCCGAGCGGACACATTCGCTCGCAAGTGCCGTTGGCACTTAGAAAATTTTTCGTTTGTCATGAGCTCCGGGCGGAGAGCGGCGTTTTTCGTCTTCCGGGTTCGACCCGGGAACCAGCGCCGAGCGGACACATTCGCTCGCTAGTGCCGTTGGCACTTAGAAAATTTTTCGTTTGTCATGAGCTCCGGGCGGAGACCGGCGTTTTTTGTCTTCCGGGTTCGACCCGGGAACCAGCGCCGAGCGGACACATTCGCTCGCTAGTGCCGTTGGCACTTAGAAAATTTTTCGTTTGTCATGAGCTCCGGGCGGAGAGCGGCGTTTTTCGTCTTCCGGGTTCGACCCGGGAACCAGCGCCGAGCGGACACATTCGCTCGCTAGTGCCGTTGGCACTTAGAAAATTTTTCGTTTGTCATGAGCTCCGGGCGGAGAGCGGCGTTTTTCGTCTTCCGGGTTCGACCCGGGAACCAGCGCCGAGCGGACACATTCGCTCGCTAGTGCCGTTGGCACTTAGAAAATTTTTCGTTTGTAATGAGCTCCGGGCGGAGAGCGGCGTTTTTCGTCTTCCGGGTTCGACCCGGGAACCAGCGCCGAGCGGACACATTCGCTCGCTAGTGCCGTTGGCACTTAGAAAATTTTTCGTTTGTCATGAGCTCCGGGCGGAGAGCGGCGTTTTTCGTCTTCCGGGTTCGACCCGGGAACCAGCGCCGAGCGGACACATTCGCTCGCTAGTGCCGTTGGCACTTAGAAAATTTTTCGTTTGTCATGAGCTCCGGGCGGAGAGCGGCGTTTTTCGTCTTCCGGGTTCGACCCGGGAACCAGCGCCGAGCGGACACATTCGCTCGCTAGTGCCGTTGGAATTTTTCGTTTGTCATGAAGCTCCGGGCGGAGGAGCGGCGTTTTTCGTCTTCCGGGTTCGACCGGGAACCAGCGCCGAGCGGACACATTCGCTCGCTAGTGCCGGTTGGCACTTAGAAAATTTTTCGTTTGTCATGAGCTCCGGGCGGAGACCGGCATTTTTCGTCATTCGAGGCCGACGGGGGACCAGCCGGAGCGGACACGTTTGCTCGGAAGAGCCCGTTGGCACTTAGAAAAAATTCCGTTGTCTCGTGAGCTCCAGGGGGGACAGGCTGGTTTTATTCATCCGTAGCCGACATGGGGAACCAGCGCGGAGCGGATTGGTGTTGCGCTGCCATATACCTCATCTCTCTCAAGAGTCCCCCCCTTATACGTGCCGATGGTGTTTTGGAAAACGGGGGTAACTGGATGAGTACACTGACTAGTGGACCAAGTACACTAATAGCCCCTTGGTACCTAAAATGGAAGTATAGAGGCCGACTTTCGGGCAAGATCACGCCGGGTTAGGCTTCCAGGACCTCGGCTAAGCAATTTTAACGGTTGCCCGGTTCTTTTTGAACCAGCCCGGTTCTTTTTTTTTATCCAGCCCCGGTTCTTTTTACACTTCCAGCTGGAGCTCGGGAGCGGCTTTTTGCACAAGATCACGCCGTGTTAGGCTTCCAGGACCTCAGCTAAGCAATTTTAACGGGGTCGCCCGGTTCTTTTTTGATCCAGCCCGGGTTCTTTTTTTTATCCAGCCTGGTTCTTTTTACACTTCCAGCTGGAGCTCGGGAGCGGCTTTTTGCACAAGAACACGCCCGTGTTAGGCTTCCAGGACCTCGGCTAAGCAATTTTAACGGTCGCCCGGTTCTTTTTTGATCCAGCCCGGTTCTTTTTTTTATCCAGCCTGGTTCTTTTTACACTTCCAGCTGGAGCTCGGGAGCGGCTTTTTGCACAAGAACACGCCGTGTTAGGCTTCCAGGACCTCGGCTAAGCAATTTTAACGGGGTCGCCCGGTTCTTTTTTGATCCAGCCCGGTTCTTTTTTTTATCCAGCCTGGTTCTTTTTACACTTCCAGCTGGAGCTCGGGAGCGGCTTTTTGCACAAAGATCACGCCGTGTTAGGCTTCCAGGACCTCGGCTAAGCAATTTTAACGGGTCCGCCCGGTTCTTTTTTTTTATCCAGCCCCGGTTCTTTTTTTATCCAGCCCGGTTCTTTTTACACTTCCAGCTGGAGGCTCGGGGAGCGGCTTTTTGCACAAGATCACGCCGTGTTAGGCTTCCAGGACCTCGGCTAAGCAATTTTAACCGGGTTGCCCGGTTCTTTTTGAACCAGCCCGGTTCTTTTTTTTATCCAGCTGGTTCTTTTTTACACTTCCAGCTGAGCTCGGGAGCGCTTTTTGCACAAGAACACGCCGTGTTATTTTGCACAAGAACACGCCGTGTTAGGCTTCCAGGACCTCGGCTAAGCAATTTTAACGGAAGGTCGCCGGTTCTTTTTGATCCAGCCCGGTCTTTTTTTTATCCAGCCTGGTTCTTTTTACACTTCCAGCTGGAGCTCGGGAGCGGCTTTTTGCACAAGAACACGCCGTGTTAGGCTTCCAGGACCTCGGCTAAGCAATTTTAACGGGTTGCCCGTTCTTTTTTGAACCAGCCCGGTTCTTTTTTTTATCCAGCCTGGTTCTTTTTACACTTCCAGCTGGAGCTCGGGAGCGGCTTTTTGCACAAGAACACGCCGTGTTAGGCTTCCAGGACCTCGGCTAAGCAATTTTAACGGGTCGCCCGGTTCTTTTTTGATCCAGCCCGGTTCTTTTTTTTTATCCAGCCTGGTTCTTTTTACACTTCCAGCTGGAGCTCGGGAGCGGCTTTTTGCACAAGATCACGCCGTGTTAGGCTTCCAGGACCTCGGCTAAGCAATTTTAACGGGTCGCCGGTTCTTTTTTTATCCAGCCCGGTTCTTTTTTTATCCAGCCGGTTCTTTTACACTTCCAGCTGGAGCTCGGGAGCGGCTTTTTGCACAAGATCACGCCGTGTTAGGCTTCCAGGACCTCGGCTAAGCAATTTTAACGGGTCGCCCGGTTCTTTTTTGATCCAGCCCGGTTCTTTTTTTTATCCAGCCTGGTTCTTTTTACACTTCCAGCTGGAGCTCGGGAGCGGCTTTTTGCACAAGAACACGCCGTGTTAGGCTTCCAGGACCTCGGCTAAGCAATTTTAACGGGTCGCCCGGTTCTTTTTTTTATCCAGCCCGGTTCTTTTTTTATCCAGCCCGGTTCTTTTTACACTTCCAGCTGGAGCTCGGGAGCGGCTTTTTGCACAAGATCACGCCGTGTTAGGCTTCCAGGACCTCGGCTAAGCAATTTTAACGGGTCGCCCGGTTCTTTTTGATCCAGCCCGGTTCTTTTTTTATCCAGCCCGGTTCTTTTTACACTTCCAGCTGGAGCTGGGAGCGGCTTTTTGCACAAGAACACGCCGTGTTAGGCTTCCAGGACCTCGGCTAAGCAATTTTAACGGGTCGCCCGTTCTTTTTTGATCCAAGCCCGGTTCTTTTTTTATCCAGCCCGGTTCTTTTTACACTTCCAGCTGGAGCTCGGGAGCGGCTTTTTGCACAAGATCACGCCGGGTTAGGCTTCCAGGACCTCGGCTAAGCAATTTTAACGGGCCACCCGGTTCTTTTTTTTTATCCAGCCCGGTTCTTTTTTTTATCCAGCCTGGTTCTTTTTACACTGTTCTTTTTACACTTCCAGCTGGAGCTCGGGAGCGGCTTTTTGCACAAGATCACGCGTGTTAGGCTTCCAGACCTCGGCTAAGCAATTTTAACGGGTCGCCCGGTTCTTTTTTGATCCAGCCCGGTTCTTTTTTTTATCCAGCCTGGTTCTTTTTACACTTCCAGCTGGAGCTCGGGAGCGCTTTTTGCACAAGAACACGCCGTGTTAGGCTTCCAGGACCTCGGCTAAGCAATTTTAACGGGTCGCCCGGTTCTTTTTTTTATCCAGCCCGGTTCTTTTTTTATCCAGCCCGGTTCTTTTTACACTTCCAGCTGGAGCTCGGGAGCGGCTTTTTGCACAAGATCACGCCGTGTTAGGCTTCCAGGACCTCGGCTAAGCAATTTTAACGGGTCGCCCGGTTCTTTTTTGATCCAGCCCGGTTCTTTTTTTATCCAGCCCGGTTCTTTTTACACTTCCAGCTGGAGCTTGGGAGCGGCTTTTTGCACAAGAACACGCCGTGTTAGGCTTCCAGGACCTCGGCTAAGCAATTTTAACGGGTCGCCCCGGTTCTTTTTTGATCCAGCCCGGTTCTTTTTTTTATCCAGCCCGGTTCTTTTTACACTTCCAGCTGGAGCTCGGGAGCGGCTTTTTGCACAAGATCACGCCGGGTTAGGCTTCCAGGACCTCGGCTAAGCAATTTTAACGGGCCGCCGGTTCTTTTTTTTTATCCAGCCCGGTTCTTTTTTTTATCCAGCCTGGTTCTTTTTACACTTCCAGCTGGAGCTCGGGAGCGGCTTTTTGCACAAGATCACGCCGTGTTAGGCTTCCAGGACCTCGGCTAAGCAATTTTAACGGGTCGCCCGGTTCTTTTTTGATCCAGCCCGGTTCTTTTTCCACTTCCAGCTGGAGCTCAGCAGCGGCTTTTTGCACAAGATCACGCCGGGTTAGGCTTCCAGGACCTCGGCTAAGCACTTCTAACGGGTCGCCCGGTCTTTTTTTGAACCAGCCCGGTTCTTTTTACACTTCCAGCTGGAGCTCAGCAGCGGCTTTTTGCACAAGATCACGCGGGTTAGGGTTCCAGGACCTCGGCTAAGCAATTTTAAAGGGCCGCCCGGTTCTTTTTTGATCCAGCCCGGTTCTTTTTACACTTCCAGCTGGAGCTCAGCAGCGGCTTTTTGCACAAGATCACGCCGGGTTAGGCTTCCAGGACCTCGGCTAAGCACTTCTAACGGCCCTGGTCCACCCCTGCCAGTGCATTTCAAAACTTGGCATTAATTTCGACCTAAGAGACGAAGTCTGATTTTTTTCTACCACTTGGGCGGCCTTTTTGCACCCAGAACACCCGCACCGGCACCATAAATTCGAAGGGTGCCGAGTGCGTCGGCGCAGATTCTGCGACGGAGTGACACTTCCCTCTTGTGGACATTCGGCGGTAGGTGAAATGCGCACTCGGTCTTCTCTTTTCTTTTCCTTCCAGTGAAACTTTGGCAACATTCTGCGAGCTGCTGGCTTCCAGAACCTCGGCCAAGCAGGTGGAGGATTTTTTTCCACTTCCAGCTGGAGGTGAGGAGGGACTTTTTGGGCAAGATCACGCCGACTTAGCAAGCAAGGTGGAAGTGCCAGCATGCTCCGTGGCTGGAAGTGTGGATGTGCCAGCACCCTCCCTGCCTATGGAAGTGTGGAGCTCCAGCACCCTCCCTGCCTATGGAAGTGTGGAGCTCCAGCACCCTCCCTGCCTATGGAAGTGTGGAGCTCCAGCACCCTCCCTGCCTATGGAAGTGTGGAGCTCCAGCACCCTCCCTGCCTATGGAAGTGTGGAGCTCCAGCACCCTCCCTGCCTATGGAAGTGTGGAGCTCCAGCACCCTCCCTGCCTATGGAAGTGTGGAGCTCCAGCACCCTCCCTGCCTATGGAAGTGTGGAGCTCCAGCACCCTCCCTGCCTATGGAAGTGTGGAGCTCCAGCACCCTCCCTGCCTATGGAAGTGTGGAGCTCCAGCACCCTCCCTGCCTATGGAAGTGTGGAGCTCCAGCACCCTCCCTGCCTATGGAAGTGTGGAGCTCCAGCACCCTCCCTGCCTATGGAAGTGTGGAGCTCCAGCACCCTCCCTGCCTATGGAAGTGTGGAGCTCCAGCACCCTCCCTGCCTATGGAAGTGTGGAGCTCCAGCACCCTCCCTGCCTATGGAAGTGTGGAGCTCCAGCACCCTCCCTGCCTATGGAAGTGTGGAGCTCCAGCACCCTCCCTGCCTATGGAAGTGTGGAGCTCCAGCACCCTCCCTGCCTATGGAAGTGTGGAGCTCCAGCACCCTCCCTGCCTATGGAAGTGTGGAGCTCCAGCACCCTCCCTGCCTATGGAAGTGTGGAGCTCCAGCACCCTCCCTGCCTATGGAAGTGTGGAGCTCCAGCACCCTCCCTGCCTATGGAAGTGTGGAGCTCCAGCACCCTCCCTGCCTATGGAAGTGTGGAGCTCCAGCACCCTCCCTGCCTATGGAAGTGTGGAGCTCCAGCACCCTCCCTGCCTATGGAAGTGTGGAGCTCCAGCACCCTCCCTGCCTATGGAAGTGTGGAGCTCCAGCACCCTCCCTGCCTATGGAAGTGTGGAGCTCCAGCACCCTCCCTGCCTATGGAAGTGTGGAGCTCCAGCACCCTCCGTGCCTAGGGAAGTGTGGAGCTCCAGCACCCTCCGTGCCTATGGAAGAGCCACCTCCGCGGGCATGCTGCTCAACCACGCCGGCCCAGAGTTCCAGCCGCTCGGCTACACTCTCTCACAAGCCCCGCCTGGAGCTCCCCAGCCCGCCCCTGGTACCTCAACTACCGAGGCCAGCCGCTCGACCAGGCCGGCCCAGAGTTCCAGCCGCTCGGATAAGCTCTGTCACTCTCCCGCTAAGCAGCCACCGGTAACGGGGAAATGTCGCCGCCTTGTGGACACGCCGTTGTAAATGAATGGGCTTTCGCACTTAGTGCAATTTTCGCCAGCTCCGTGGCTGCAAGTATGGAGCTATGGAGCTATGGAGCCACCAGACAGGCTGGAGCTCTGGAGCTATGGAAGTATGGAGCTCTGGAGCTATGGAGCTATGGAGCTATGGAGCTCTGGGGCTATGGAGCTATGGAGCTATGGAGCTCTGGAGCTCTGGTGCTATGGAGCTCTGGAGCTCTGGTGCTATGGAGCTATGGAGCTATGGAGCTATGGAGCTATGGAGCTATGGAAGTCTGGAGCTATGGAAGTATGGAGCTATGGAAGTATGGAGCTATGGAGCTATGGAGCTATGGAGCCACCAGCCAGCACCCTCCGTGGCTCAACCACGCCGGCCCAGAGTTCCAGCCGCTCGGCTTCACTCTCTCACAAGCCCCGCCTGGAGCTCCCCAGCCCGCCCCTGGTACCTCAACTACCGAGGCCAGCCGCTCGACCAGGCCGGCCCAGAGTTCCAGCCGCTCGGCTTCACTCTCTCACAAGACCCGCCTGGAGCTCCCCGGCCCACCCCTGGTACCTCAACTACCGAGGCCAGCCGTTCGACCACGCCGGCGCAGAGTTCCAGCCGCTCGGATAAGCTCTGTCACTCTCCTGCCGCGCAGCCACCGGTAACGGGGAAATGTCGCCGCCTTGTGGACACGCCCTTGTAAATGAATGGGCTTTCGCACTTAGTGCAATTTTCGCCAACTCTCTGACTGGAGCTATGGAAGTATGGAGCTATGGAGCCACCAGCCACCCAGGCTGGAGCTATGGAGCTCTGGTGCTATGGAGCTCTGGTGCTATGGAGCTATGGAGCTCTGGAGCTCTGGTGCTATGGAGCTATGGAGCTCTGGAAGTATGGAGCTATGGAGCTCTGGAGGTATGGAGCTATGGAGCCCTGGAGCCCTGGAGCTATGGAGCCCTGGAGCTATGGAGCCCTGGAGCCCTGGAGCTATGGAGCCCTGGAGCTATGGAGCTATGGAGCTCTGGTGCTATGGAGCTATGGAGCTCTGGTGCTATGGAGCTATGGAGCTCTGGTGCTATGGAGCTATGGAGCTCTGGTGCTATGGAGCTATGGAGCTCTGGTGCTATGGAGCTATGGAGCTGGTGCTATGGAGCTATGGAGCTCTGGTGCTATGGAGCTATGGAGCTCTGGTGCTATGGAGCTCTGGTGCTATGGAGCTATGGAGCTCTGGTGCTATGGAGCTATGGAGCTCTGGTGCTATGGAGCTATGGAGCTCTGGTGCTATGGAGCTCTGGTGCTATGGAGCTATGGAGCTCTGGTGCTATGGAGCTCTGGAGCTCTGGAGGTATGGAGCTATGGAGGTATGGAGCCACCAGCCAGCACCCTCCGTGGCTGGATCAATGGAAGTGTTTAGGTACCAGGCGGCAAAGTGCCGAGGCCTCACGCTCGACCACGCCGGCGCAGAGTTCCAGCCGCTCGGATGAGCTCTGTCACTCTCCCGCCGCGCAGCCACCGGTAACGGGGAAATGTCGCCGCCTTGTGGACACGCCGTTGTAAATGAATGGGCTTTCGCACTTAGTGCAATTTTCGCCAACTCTCTGACTTAGAGCTATGGAAGTATGGAGCTATGGAGCCACCAGCCACCCAGGCTGGAGCTATGGAGCTCTGGAGCTCTGGTGCTATGGAGCTCTGGAGGTATGGAGCTATGGAGCTATGGAGCTATGGAGCTATGGAGCCCTGGAGCTCTGGAGGTATGGAGCTATGGTGCTATGGAGCTCTGAAGCCATGGAGCTCTGGTGCTATGGAGCTCTGGAGCTCTGGAGGTATGGAGCTCTGGAGGTATGGAGCTATGGAGCCCTGGAGCCCTGGAGCTATGGAGCCCTGGAGCTATGGAGCCCTGGAGCCCTGGAGCTATGGAGCCCTGGAGCTATGGAGCCCTGGAGCCCTGGAGCTATGGAGCCCTGGAGCTATGGAGCTATGGAGCCCTGGAGCTATGGAGCTATGGAGCTATGGAGCTCTGGTGCTATGGAGCTATGGAGCTCTGGTGCTATGGAGCTATGGAGCTCTGGTGCTATGGAGCTATGGAGCTCTGGTGCTATGGAGCTATGGAGCTCTGGTGCTATGGAGCTCTGGTGCTATGGAGCTATGGAGCTCTGGTGCTATGGAGCTATGGAGCTCTGGTGCTATGGAGCTATGGAGCTCTGGTGCTATGGAGCTATGGAGCTCTGGAGGTATGGAGCTATGGAGGTATGGAGCCACCAGCCAGCACCCTCCGAGGCTGGATCAATGGAAGTGTTTTAGGTACCAGGCAGCCAAAGGGCCGAGGCCTCACTCTCGACCACGCCGGCGCAGAGTTCCAGCCGCTCGGATAAGCTCTGTCACTCACCCGCCGCGCAGCCACCGGTAACGGGGAAATGTCGCCGCCTTGTGGACACGCCGTTGTAAATGAATGGGCTTTCGCACTTAGTGCAATTTTCGCCAGCTCCGTGGCTGCAAGTATGGAGCTATGGAGCCACCAGCCAGCCAGGCTGGAGCTATGGAAGTATGGAGCCATGGAGCTCCGGAGCTATGGAAGTATGGAGCTATGGAGCTATGGAGCTCTGGAGCTCTGGAGCTCTGGAGCTATGGAGCTATGGAGCCCTGGAGCTATGGAGCTATGGAGCCCTGGTGCTATGGAGCTATGGAGCTCTGGTGCTATGGAGCTATGGAGCTCTGGTGCTATGGAGCTATGGAGCTCTGGTGCTATGGAGCTATGGAGCTCTGGTGCTATGGAGCTATGGAGCTCTGGTGCTATGGAGCTATGGAGCTCTGGTGCTATGGAGCTATGGAGCTCTGGTGCTATGGAGCTCTGGAGCTCTGGTGCTATGGAGCTCTGGAGCTCTGGTGCTATGGAGCTATGGAGCTCTGGTGCTATGGAGCTATGGAGCTCTGGTGCTATGGAGCTATGGAGCTCTGGAGGTATGGAGCTATGGAGGTATGGAGCCACCAGCCAGCACCCTCCGTGGCTGGATCAATGGAAGTGTTTAGGTACCAGGCGGCCAAAGTGCCGAGGCCTCACGCTCGACCACGCCGGCGCAGAGTTCCAGCCGCTCGGATGAGCTCTGTCACTCTCCCGCCGCGCAGCCACCGGTAACGGGGAAATGTCGCCGCCTTGTGGACACGCCGTTGTAAATGAATGGGCTTTCGCACTTAGTGCAATTTTCGCCAACTCTCTGACTTAGAGCTATGGAAGTATGGAGCTATGGAGCCACCAGCCACCCAGGCTGGAGCTATGGAGCTCTGGAGCTATGGAGCTCTGGTGCTATGGAGCTATGGAGCTCTGGTGCTATGGAGCTATGGAGCTCTGGTGCTATGGAGCTATGGAGCTCTGGTGCTATGGAGCTATGTAGCTCTGGTGCTATGGAGCTCTGGTGCTATGGAGCTATGGAGCTCTGGTGCTATGGAGCTATGGAGCTCTGGTGCTATGGAGCTATGGAGCTCTGGTGCTATGGAGCTATGGAGCTCTGGTGCTATGGAGCCACCAGCCAGCACCCTCCGTGGCTGGATCAATGGAAGTGTTTGGCTGCCTGGTACCTAAAAGGGCCGGGGCCTCACGCTCGACCACGCCGGCGCAGAGTTCCAGCCGCTCGGATAAGCTCTGTCACTCACCCGCCGCGCAGCCACCGGTAACGGGGAAATGTCGCCGCCTGGCGGACACGCCGTTGTAAATGAATGGGCTTTCGCACTTAGTGCAATTTTAGCCAACTCCGTGGCTGCAAGTATGGAAGTATGGAGCTATGGAGCCACCAGCCAGCACCCTCCGCGGCTGGAGCTATGGAAGTATGGAGCTATGGAGCTATGGAGCTATGGAAGTATGGAGCTATGGAGCTCTGGAGGTATGGAGCTATGGAGCCCTGGAGCCCTGGAGCTATGGAGCCCTGGAGCTATGGAGCTATGGAGCCCTGGAGCTATGGAGCCCTGGAGCTATGGAGCTATGGAGCTCTGGTGCTATGGAGCTATGGAGCTCTGGTGCTATGGAGCTATGGAGCTCTGGTGCTATGGAGCTATGGAGCTCTGGTGCTATGGAGCTATGGAGCTCTGGTGCTATGGAGCTATGGAGCTCTGGTGCTATGGAGCTCTGGAGCTCTGGTGCTATGGAGCTATGGAGCTCTGGTGCTATGGAGCTCTGGAGCTCTGGTGCTATGGAGCTCTGGAGCTCTGGTGCTATGGAGCTATGGAGCTCTGGTGCTATGGAGCTATGGAGCTCTGGTGCTATGGAGCTATGGAGCTCTGGTGCTATGGAGCTATGGAGCTCTGGTGCTATGGAGCTATGGAGCTCTGGTGCTATGGAGCTATGGAGCTCTGGTGCTATGGAGCTATGGAGCTCTGGTGCTATGGAGCTATGGAGCTATGGAGCCCTGGAGCCCTGGAGCTATGGAGCCCTGGAGCTATGGAGCTATGGAGCCCTGGAGCTATGGAGCTATGGAGCTATGGAGCTCTGGTGCTATGGAGCTATGGAGCTCTGGTGCTATGGAGCTATGGAGCTCTGGTGCTATGGAGCTATGGAGCTCTGGTGCTATGGAGCTATGGAGCTCTGGTGCTATGGAGCTCTGGTGCTATGGAGCTATGGAGCTCTGGTGCTATGGAGCTCTGGAGCTCTGGAGCTCTGGTGCTATGGAGCTATGGAGCTCTGGTGCTATGGAGCTCTGGAGCTCTGGAGGTATGGAGCTATGGAGCCACCAGCCAGCACCCTCCGTGGCTGGATCAATGGAAGTGTTTTAGGTACCAGGCAGCCAAAGGGCCGAGGCCTCACGCTCGACCACGCCGGCGCAGAGTTCCAGCCGCTCGGATAAGCTCTGTCACTCACCCGCCGCGCAGCCACCGGTAACGGGGAAATGTCGCCGCCTTGTGGACACGCCGTTGTAAATGAATGGGCTTTCGCACTTAGTGCAATTTTAGCCAACTCTCTGACTGGAGCTATGGAAGTATGGAGCTATGGAGCCACCAGCCACCCAGGCTGGAGCTATGGAGCTATGGAGCTCTGGTGCTATGGAGCTATGGAGCTCTGGTGCTATGGAGCTATGGAGCTCTGGTGCTATGGAGCTATGGAGCTCTGGTGCTATGGAGCTATGGAGCTCTGGTGCTATGGAGCTATGGAGCTCTGGTGCTATGGAGCTATGGAGCTCTGGTGCTATGGAGCTATGGAGCTCTGGTGCTATGGAGCTATGGAGCTCTGGTGCTATGGAGCTATGGAGCTCTGGTGCTATGGAGCTATGGAGCTCTGGTGCTATGGAGCTATGGAGCTATGGAGCTCTGGTGCTATGGAGCTATGGAGCTCTGGTGCTATGGAGCTATGGAGCTCTGGTGCTATGGAGCTATGGAGCTCTGGTGCTATGGAGCTCTGGTGCTATGGAGCTATGGAGCTCTGGTGCTATGGAGCTCTGGAGCTCTGGAGGTATGGAGCTATGGAGCTATGGAGCCACCAGCCAGCACCCTCCGTGGCTGGATCAATGGAAGTGTTTTAGGTACCAGGCAGCCAAAGGGCCGAGGCCTCACGCTCGACCACGCCGGCGCAGAGTTCCAGCCGCTCGGATAAGCTCTGTCACTCACCCGCCGCGCAGCCACCGGTAACGGGGAAATGTCGCCGCCTTGTGGACACGCCGTTGTAAATGAATGGGCTTTCGCACTTAGTGCAATTTTAGCACACTCTCTGACTGGAGCTATGGAAGTATGGAGCTATGGAGCCACCAGCCACCCAGGCTGGAGCTATGGAGCTATGGAGCTCTGGTGCTATGGAGCTATGGTGCTATGGAGCTCTGAAGCCATGGAGCTCTGGTGCTATGGAGCTCTGGAGCTCTGGAGGTATGGAGCTCTGGAGGTATGGAGCTATGGAGCCCTGGAGCCCTGGAGCTATGGAGCCCTGGAGCTATGGAGCCCTGGAGCCCTGGAGCTATGGAGCCCTGGAGCTATGGAGCTATGGAGCCCTGGAGCTATGGAGCTATGGAGCTCTGGTGCTATGGAGCTATGGAGCTCTGGTGCTATGGAGCTATGGAGCTCTGGTGCTATGGAGCTATGGAGCTCTGGTGCTATGGAGCTATGGAGCTCTGGTGCTATGGAGCTATGGAGCTATGGAGCTCTGGTGCTATGGAGCTATGGAGCTCTGGTGCTATGGAGCTATGGAGCTCTGGTGCTATGGAGCTATGGAGCTCTGGTGCTATGGAGCTCTGGTGCTATGGAGCTATGGAGCTCTGGTGCTATGGAGCTCTGGAGCTCTGGAGGTATGGAGCTATGGAGCTATGGAGCCACCAGCCAGCACCCTCCGTGGCTGGATCAATGGAAGTGTTTTAGGTACCAGGCAGCCAAAGGGCCGAGGCCTCACGCTCGACCACGCCGGCGCAGAGTTCCAGCCGCTCGGATAAGCTCTGTCACTCACCCGCCGCGCAGCCACCGGTAACGGGGAAATGTCGCCGCCTTGTGGACACGCCGTTGTAAATGAATGGGCTTTCGCACTTAGTGCAATTTTAGCACACTCTCTGACTGGAGCTATGGAAGTATGGAGCTATGGAGCCACCAGCCACCCAGGCTGGAGCTATGGAGCTATGGAGCTCTGGTGCTATGGAGCTATGGAGCTCTGGTGCTATGGAGCTATGGAGCTCTGGTGCTATGGAGCTATGGAGCTCTGGTGCTATGGAGCTATGGAGCTCTGGTGCTATGGAGCTATGGAGCTCTGGTGCTATGGAGCTATGGAGCTCTGGTGCTATGGAGCTATGGAGCTCTGGTGCTATGGAGCTATGGAGCTATGGAGCTCTGGTGCTATGGAGCTATGGAGCTCTGGTGCTATGGAGCTATGGAGCTCTGGTGCTATGGAGCTATGGAGCTCTGGTGCTATGGAGCTCTGGTGCTATGGAGCTATGGAGCTCTGGTGCTATGGAGCTCTGGAGCTCTGGAGGTATGGAGCTATGGAGCTATGGAGCCACCAGCCAGCACCCTCCGTGGCTGGATCAATGGAAGTGTTTTAGGTACCAGGCAGCCAAAGGGCCGAGGCCTCACGCTCGACCACGCCGGCGCAGAGTTCCAGCCGCTCGGATAAGCTCTGTCACTCACCCGCCGCGCAGCCACCGGTAACGGGGAAATGTCGCCGCCTTGTGGACACGCCGTTGTAAATGAATGGGCTTTCGCACTTAGTGCAATTTTAGCACACTCTCTGACTGGAGCTATGGAAGTATGGAGCTATGGAGCCACCAGCCACCCAGGCTGGAGCTATGGAGCTATGGAGCTCTGGTGCTATGGAGCTATGGAGCTCTGGTGCTATGGAGCTATGGAGCTCTGGTGCTATGGAGCTATGGAGCTCTGGTGCTATGGAGCTATGGAGCTGGTGCTATGGAGCTATGGAGCTATGGAGCCACCAGCCAGCACCCTCCGTGGCTGGATCAATGGAAGTGTTTTAGGTACCAGGCAGCCAAAGGGCCGGGGCCTCACGCTCGACCACGCCGGCGCAGAGTTCCAGCCGCTCGGATAAGCTCTGTCACTCACCCGCCGCGCAGCCACCGGTAACGGGGAAATGTCGCCGCCTGGCGGACACGCCGTTGTAAATGAATGGGCTTTCGCACTTAGTGCAATTTTAGCCAACTCCGTGGCTGCAAGTATGGAAGTATGGAGCTATGGAGCCACCAGCCAGCACCCTCCGCGGCTGGAGCTATGGAAGTATGGAGCTATGGAGCTATGGAGCTATGGAAGTATGGGGCTATGGAAGTCTGGAGCTATGGAGCTCTGGGGCTATGGAGCTCCGGGGCTATGGAGCTATGGAGCTCCGGGGCTATGGAGCTCCGGGGCTATGGAGCTATGGAGCTCCGGGGCTATGGAGCTCCGGGGCTATGGAGCTCCGGGGCTATGGAGCTATGGAGCTCCGGGGCTATGGAGCTCCGGGGCTATGGAGCTCCGGGGCTATGGAGCTATGGAGCTCCGGGGCTATGGAGCTCCGGGGCTATGGAGCTCCGGGGCTATGGAGCTCCGGGGCTATGGAGCTATGGAGCTCCGGGGCTATGGAGCTCCGGGGCTATGGAGCTATGGAGCTCCGGGGCTATGGAACTCCGGGGCTATGGAGCTCCGGGGCTATGGAGCTCTGGAGCTATGGAAGTATGGATGATCCAGCACCCTCCGTGGCTGACCGCTGGTGCTCGGGGCCGGTGAACTCGGCACCCGCCTCCGGCGGGTGCCTCGGTGACCGCCGTCGCTTGGGGCCAGTGAACTCGGCACCCG
>NW_028232472.1:0-33101 GCF_054491065.1 Syngnathus leptorhynchus | reverse complement strand
TTTTTTTTCATAACACTTTAACCAGAGTGACGGGAGAGCGGCATTTCAGAAAACGTGCTTATCTCGGCGAGAAAAAGCGATTTCGGCAATAAAATTTAAAACGCGTGTAAAACATAAACCAAACGATGAAATTGGTTATTTCTTCATGTATAATGTTCAACTCGATACTCCCTAGCCCCCAATAGCCTTTTTTTTCATAACACTTTAACCAGAGTGACAGGAGTGCGGCATTTCAGAAAACGTGCTTATCTCGGCGAGAAAAAGCGATTTCGGCAATAACATTTAAAACGCGTGTAAAACATAAACCAAACGATGAAATTGGTTATTTCTTCATGTATAATGATCAACTCGATACTCCCTAGCCCCCAACAGCCTTTTTTTTCATAACACTTTAACCAGAGTGACGGGAGAGCGGCATTTCAGAAAACGTGCTTATCTCGGCGAGAAAAAGCAATTTCGGCAATAAAATTTAAAACGCGTGTAAAACATAAACCAAACGATGAAATTGGTTATTTCTTCATGTATAATGATCAACTCGATACTCCCTAGCCCCCAACAGCCTTTTTTTTCATAACACTTTAACCAGAGTGACGAGAGAGCGGCATTTCAGAAAACGTGCTTATCTCGGCGAGAAAAAACGATTTCGGCAATAAAATTTAAAACGCGTGTAAAACATAAACCAAACGATGAAATTGGTTATTTCTTCATGTATAATGATCAACTCGATACTCCCTAGCCCCCAACAGCCTTTTTTTTCATAACACTTTAACCAGAGTGACGGGAGAGCGGCATTTCAGAAAACGTGCTTATCTCGGCGAGAAAAAGCGATTTCGGCAATAAAATTTAAATCGCGTGTAAAACATAAACCAAACGATGAAATTGGTTATTTCTTCATGTATAATGATCAACTCGATACTCCCTAGCCCCCAACAGCCTTTTTTTTCACAACACTTTAACCAGAGTGACGGGAGAGCGGCATTTCAGAAAACGTGCTTATCTCGGCGAGAAAAAGCGATTTCGGCAATAAAATTTAAAACGCGTGTAAAACATAAACCAAACGATGAAATTGGTTATTTCTTCATGTATAATGATCAACTCGATACTCCCTAGCCCCCAACAGCCTTTTTTTTCATAACACTTTAACCAGAGTGACGGGAGAGCGGCATTTCAGAAAACGTGCTTATCTCGGCGAGAAAAAGCGATTTCGGCAATAAAATTTAAAACGCGTGTAAAACATAAACCAAACGATGAAATTGGTAATTTCTTCATGTATAATGATCAACTCGATACTCCCTAGCCCCCAACAGCCTTTTTTTTTCATAACACTTTAACCAGAGTGACGGGAGAGCGGCATTTCAGAAAACGTGCTTATCTCGGCGAGAAAAAGCGATTTCGGCAATAAAATTTAAAACGCGTGTAAAACATAAACCAAACGATGAAATTGGTTATTTCTTCATGTATAATGATCAACTCGATACTCCCTAGCCCCCAACAGCCTTTTTTTTCATAACACTTTAACCAGAGTGACGGGAGAGCGGCATTTCAGAAAACGTGCTTATCTCGGCGAGAAAAAGCGATTTCGGCAATAAAATTTAAAACGCGTGTAAAACATAAACCAAACGATGAAATTGGTTATTTCTTCATGTATAATGATCAACTCGATACTCCCTAGCCCCCAACAGCCTTTTTTTTCATAACACTTTAACCAGAGTGACGGGAGAGCGGCATTTCAGAAAACGTGCTTATCTCGGTGAGAAAAAGCGATTTCGGCAATAAAATTTAAAACGCGTGTAAAACATAAACCAAACGATAAAATTGGTTATTTCTTCATGTATAATGATCAACTCGATACTCCCTAGCCCCCAACAGCCTTTTTTTTCATAACACTTTAACCAGAGTGACGGGAGAGCGGCATTTCAGAAAACGTGCTTATCTCGGCGAGAAAAAGCGATTTCGGCAATAAAATTTAAAACGCGTGTAAAGCATAAACCAAACGATGAAATTGGTTATTTCTTCATGTATAATGATCAACTCGATACTCCCTAGCCCCCAACAGCCTTTTTTTTCATAACACTTTAACCAGAGTGACGGGAGAGCGGCATTTCAGAAAACGTGCTTATCTCGGCGAGAAAAAGCGATTTCGGCAATAAAATTTAAAACGCGTGTAAAACATAAACCAAACGATGAAATTGGTTATTTCTTCATGTATAATGATCAACTCGATACTCCCTAGCCCCCAACAGCCTTTTTTT
The DNA here is from genome assembly GCF_054491065.1 of Syngnathus leptorhynchus. Lineage (NCBI taxonomy): Eukaryota > Metazoa > Chordata > Actinopteri > Syngnathiformes > Syngnathidae > Syngnathus > Syngnathus leptorhynchus. Next base: position 30,849 of record NW_028232472.1, on the reverse strand, counting down.
TCATAACACTTTAACCAGAGTGACGGGAGAGCGGCATTTCAGAAAACGTGCTTATCTCGGCGAGAAAAAGCGATTTCGGCAATAAAATTTAAAACGCGTGTAAAACATAAACCAAACGATGAAATTGGTTATTTCTTCATGTATAATGTTCAACTCGATACTCCCTAGCCCCCAATAGCCTTTTTTTTCATAACACTTTAACCAGAGTGACAGGAGAGCGGCATTTCAGAAAACGTGCTTATCTCGGCGAGAAAAAGCGATTTCGGCAATAACATTTAAAACGCGTGTAAAACATAAACCAAACGATGAAATTGGTTATTTCTTCATGTATAATGATCAACTCGATACTCCCTAGCCCCCAACAGCCTTTTTTTTCATAACACTTTAACCAGAGTGACGGGAGAGCGGCATTTCAGAAAACGTGCTTATCTCGGCGAGAAAAAGCAATTTCGGCAATAAAATTTAAAACGCGTGTAAAACATAAACCAAACGATGAAATTGGTTATTTCTTCATGTATAATGATCAACTCGATACTCCCTAGCCCCCAACAGCCTTTTTTTTCATAACACTTTAACCAGAGTGACGGGAGAGCGGCATTTCAGAAAACGTGCTTATCTCGGCGAGAAAAAACGATTTCGGCAATAAAATTTAAAACGCGTGTAAAACATAAACCAAACGATGAAATTGGTTATTTCTTCATGTATAATGATCAACTCGATACTCCCTAGCCCCCAACAGCCTTTTTTTTCATAACACTTTAACCAGAGTGACGGGAGAGCGGCATTTCAGAAAACGTGCTTATCTCGGCGAGAAAAAGCGATTTCGGCAATAAAATTTAAAACGCGTGTAAAACATAAACCAAACGATGAAATTGGTTATTTCTTCATGTATAATGATCAACTCGATACTCCCTAGCCCCCAACAGCCTTTTTTTTCATAACACTTTAACCAGAGTGACGGGAGAGCGGCATTTCAGAAAACGTGCTTATCTCGGCGAGAAAAAGCGATTTCGGCAATAAAATTTAAAACGCGTGTAAAACATAAACCAAACGATGAAATTGGTTATTTCTTCAAGTATAATGATCAACTCGATACTCCCTAGCCCCCAACAGCCTTTTTTTTCATAACACTTTAACCAGAGTGACGGGAGAGCGGCATTTCAGAAAACGTGCTTATCTCGGCGAGAAAAAGCGATTTCGGCAATAAAATTTAAAACGCGTGTAAAACATAAACCAAACGATGAAATTGGTTATTTCTTCATGTATAATGATCAACTCGATACTCCCTAGCCCCCAACAGCCTTTTTTTTCATAACACTTCAACCAGAGTGACGGGAGAGCGGCATTTCAGAAAACGTGCTTATCTCGGCGAGAAAAAGCGATTTCGGCAATAAAATTTAAAACGCGTGTAAAACATAAACCAAACGATGAAATTGGTTATTTCTTCATGTATAATGATCAACTCGATACTCCCTAGCCCCCAACAGCCTTTTTTTTCATAACACTTTAACCAGAGTGACGGGAGAGCGGCATTTCAGAAAACGTGCTTATCTCGGCGAGAAAAAGCGATTTCGGCAATAAAATTTAAAACGCGTGTAAAACATAAACCAAACGATGAAATTGGTTATTTCTTCATGTATAATGATCAACTCGATACTCCCTAGCCCCCAACAGCCTTTTTTTTCATAACACTTTAACCAGAGTGACGGGAGAGCGGCATTTCAGAAAACGTGCTTATCTCGGCGAGAAAAAGCGATTTCGGCAATAAAATTTAAAACGCGTGTAAAACATAAACCAAACGATGAAATTGGTTATTTCTTCATGTATAATGATCAACTCGATACTCCCTAGCCCCCAACAGCCTTTTTTTTCATAACACTTTAACCAGAGTGACGGGAGAGCGGCATTTCAGAAAACGTGCTTATCTCGGCGAGAAAAAGCGATTTCGGCAATAAAATTTAAAACGCGTGTAAAACATAAACCAAACGATGAAATTGGTTATTTCTTCATGTATAATGATCAACTCGATACTCCCTAGCCCCCAACAGCCTTTTTTTTCATAACACTTTAACCAGAGTGACGGGAGAGCGGCATTTCAGAAAACGTGCTTATCTCGGCGAGAAAAAGCGATTTCGGCAATAAAATTTAAAACGCGTGTAAAACATAAACCAAACGATGAAATTGGTTATTTCTTCAAGTATAATGATCAACTCGATACTCCCTAGCCCCCAACAGCCTTTTTTTTCATAACACTTTAACCAGAGTGACGGGAGAGCGGCATTTCAGAAAACGTGCTTATCTCGGCGAGAAAAAGCGATTTCGGCAATAAAATTTAAAACGCGTGTAAAACATAAACCAAACGATGAAATTGGTTATTTCTTCATGTATAATGATCAACTCGATACTCCCTAGCCCCCAACAGCCTTTTTTTTCATAACACTTCAACCAGAGTGACGGGAGAGCGGCATTTCAGAAAACGTGCTTATCTCGGCGAGAAAAAGCGATTTCGGCAATAAAATTTAAAACGCGTGTAAAACATAAACCAAACGATGAAATTGGTTATTTCTTCATGTATAATGATCAACTCGATACTCCCTAGCCCCCAACAGCCTTTTTTTTCATAACACTTTAACCAGAGTGACGGGAGAGCGGCATTTCAGAAAACGTGCTTATCTCGGCGAGAAAAAGCGATTTCGGCAATAAAATTTAAAACGCGTGTAAAACATAAACCAAACGATGAAATTGGTTATTTCTTCATGTATAATGATCAACTCGATACTCCCTAGCCCCCAACAGCCTTTTTTTTCATAACACTTTAACCAGAGTGACGGGAGAGCGGCATTTCAGAAAACGTGCTTATCTTGGCGAGAAAAAGCGATTTCGGCAATAAAATTTAAAACGCGTGTAAAACATAAACCAAACGATGAAATTGGTTATTTCTTCATGTATAATGATCAACTCGATACTCCCTAGCCCCCAATAGCCTTTTTTTTCATAACACTTTAACCAGAGTGACAGGAGAGCGGCATTTCAGAAAACGTGCTTATCTCGGCGAGAAAAAGCGATTTCGGCAATAACATTTAAAACGCGTGTAAAACATAAACCAAACGATGAAATTGGTTATTTCTTCATGTATAATGATCAACTCGATACTCCCTAGCCCCCAACAGCCTTTTTTTTCATAACACTTTAACCAGAGTGACGGGAGAGCGGCATTTCAGAAAACGTGCTTATCTCGGCGAGAAAAAGCAATTTCGGCAATAAAATTTAAAACGCGTGTAAAACATAAACCAAACGATGAAATTGGTTATTTCTTCATGTATAATGATCAACTCGATACTCCCTAGCCCCCAACAGCCTTTTTTTTCATAACACTTTAACCAGAGTGACGGGAGAGCGGCATTTCAGAAAACGTGCTTATCTCGGCGAGAAAAAACGATTTCGGCAATAAAATTTAAAACGCGTGTAAAACATAAACCAAACGATGAAATTGGTTATTTCTTCATGTATAATGATCAACTCGATACTCCCTAGCCCCCAACAGCCTTTTTTTTCATAACACTTTAACCAGAGTGACGGGAGAGCGGCATTTCAGAAAACGTGCTTATCTCGGCGAGAAAAAGCGATTTCGGCAATAAAATTTAAAACGCGTGTAAAACATAAACCAAACGATGAAATTGGTTATTTCTTCATGTATAATGATCAACTCGATACTCCCTAGCCCCCAACAGCCTTTTTTTTCATAACACTTTAACCAGAGTGACGGGAGAGCGGCATTTCAGAAAACGTGCTTATCTCGGCGAGAAAAAGCGATTTCGGCAATAAAATTTAAAACGCGTGTAAAACATAAACCAAACGATGAAATTGGTTATTTCTTCAAGTATAATGATCAACTCGATACTCCCTAGCCCCCAACAGCCTTTTTTTTCATAACACTTTAACCAGAGTGACGGGAGAGCGGCATTTCAGAAAACGTGCTTATCTCGGCGAGAAAAAGCGATTTCGGCAATAAAATTTAAAACGCGTGTAAAACATAAACCAAACGATGAAATTGGTTATTTCTTCATGTATAATGATCAACTCGATACTCCCTAGCCCCCAACAGCCTTTTTTTTCATAACACTTCAACCAGAGTGACGGGAGAGCGGCATTTCAGAAAACGTGCTTATCTCGGCGAGAAAAAGCGATTTCGGCAATAAAATTTAAAACGCGTGTAAAACATAAACCAAACGATGAAATTGGTTATTTCTTCATGTATAATGATCAACTCGATACTCCCTAGCCCCCAACAGCCTTTTTTTTCATAACACTTTAACCAGAGTGACGGGAGAGCGGCATTTCAGAAAACGTGCTTATCTCGGCGAGAAAAAGCGATTTCGGCAATAAAATTTAAAACGCGTGTAAAACATAAACCAAACGATGAAATTGGTTATTTCTTCATGTATAATGATCAACTCGATACTCCCTAGCCCCCAACAGCCTTTTTTTTCATAACACTTTAACCAGAGTGACGGGAGAGCGGCATTTCAGAAAACGTGCTTATCTCGGCGAGAAAAAGCGATTTCGGCAATAAAATTTAAAACGCGTGTAAAACATAAACCAAACGATGAAATTGGTTATTTCTTCATGTATAATGATCAACTCGATACTCCCTAGCCCCCAACAGCCTTTTTTTTCATAACACTTTAACCAGAGTGACGGGAGAGCGGCATTTCAGAAAACGTGCTTATCTCGGCGAGAAAAAGCGATTTCGGCAATAAAATTTAAAACGCGTGTAAAACATAAACCAAACGATGAAATTGGTTATTTCTTCATGTATAATGATCAACTCGATACTCCCTAGCCCCCAACAGCCTTTTTTTTCATAACACTTTAACCAGAGTGACGGGAGAGCGGCATTTCAGAAAACGTGCTTATCTCGGCGAGAAAAAGCGATTTCGGCAATAAAATTTAAAACGCGTGTAAAACATAAACCAAACGATGAAATTGGTTATTTCTTCAAGTATAATGATCAACTCGATACTCCCTAGCCCCCAACAGCCTTTTTTTTCATAACACTTTAACCAGAGTGACGGGAGAGCGGCATTTCAGAAAACGTGCTTATCTCGGCGAGAAAAAGCGATTTCGGCAATAAAATTTAAAACGCGTGTAAAACATAAACCAAACGATGAAATTGGTTATTTCTTCATGTATAATGATCAACTCGATACTCCCTAGCCCCCAACAGCCTTTTTTTTCATAACACTTCAACCAGAGTGACGGGAGAGCGGCATTTCAGAAAACGTGCTTATCTCGGCGAGAAAAAGCGATTTCGGCAATAAAATTTAAAACGCGTGTAAAACATAAACCAAACGATGAAATTGGTTATTTCTTCATGTATAATGATCAACTCGATACTCCCTAGCCCCCAACAGCCTTTTTTTTCATAACACTTTAACCAGAGTGACGGGAGAGCGGCATTTCAGAAAACGTGCTTATCTCGGCGAGAAAAAGCGATTTCGGCAATAAAATTTAAAACGCGTGTAAAACATAAACCAAACGATGAAATTGGTTATTTCTTCATGTATAATGATCAACTCGATACTCCCTAGCCCCCAACAGCCTTTTTTTTCATAACACTTTAACCAGAGTGACGGGAGAGCGGCATTTCAGAAAACGTGCTTATCTCGGCGAGAAAAAGCGATTTCGGCAATAAAATTTAAAACGCGTGTAAAACATAAACCAAACGATGAAATTGGTTATTTCTTCATGTATAATGATCAACTCGATACTCCCTAGCCCCCAACAGCCTTTTTTTTCATAACACTTTAACCAGAGTGACGGGAGAGCGGCATTTCAGAAAACGTGCTTATCTCGGCGAGAAAAAGCGATTTCGGCAATAAAATTTAAAACGCGTGTAAAACATAAACCAAACGATGAAATTGGTTATTTCTTCAAGTATAATGATCAACTCGATACTCCCTAGCCCCCAACAGCCTTTTTTTTCATAACACTTTAACCAGAGTGACGGGAGAGCGGCATTTCAGAAAACGTGCTTATCTCGGCGAGAAAAAGCGATTTCGGCAATAAAATTTAAAACGCGTGTAAAACATAAACCAAACGATGAAATTGGTTATTTCTTCATGTATAATGATCAACTCGATACTCCCTAGCCCCCAACAGCCTTTTTTTTCATAACACTTCAACCAGAGTGACGGGAGAGCGGCATTTCAGAAAACGTGCTTATCTCGGCGAGAAAAAGCGATTTCGGCAATAAAATTTAAAACGCGTGTAAAACATAAACCAAACGATGAAATTGGTTATTTCTTCATGTATAATGATCAACTCGATACTCCCTAGCCCCCAACAGCCTTTTTTTTCATAACACTTTAACCAGAGTGACGGGAGAGCGGCATTTCAGAAAACGTGCTTATCTCGGCGAGAAAAAGCGATTTCGGCAATAAAATTTAAAACGCGTGTAAAACATAAACCAAACGATGAAATTGGTTATTTCTTCATGTATAATGATCAACTCGATACTCCCTAGCCCCCAACAGCCTTTTTTTTCATAACACTTTAACCAGAGTGACGGGAGAGCGGCATTTCAGAAAACGTGCTTATCTTGGCGAGAAAAAGCGATTTCGGCAATAAAATTTAAAACGCGTGTAAAACATAAACCAAACGATGAAATTGGTTATTTCTTCATGTATAATGATCAACTCGATACTCCCTAGCCCCCAACAGCCTTTTTTTTCATAACACTTTAACCAGAGTGACGGGAGAGCGGCATTTCAGAAAACGTGCTTATCTCGGCGAGAAAAAGCGATTTCGGCAATAAAATTTAAAACGCGTGTAAAACATAAACCAAACGATGAAATTGGTTATTTCTTCATGTATAATGATCAACTCGATACTCCCTAGCCCCCAACAGCCTTTTTTTTCATAACACTTTAACCAGAGTGACGGGAGAGCGGCATTTCAGAAAACGTGCTTATCTCGGCGAGAAAAAGCGATTTCGGCAATAAAATTTAAAACGCGTGTAAAACATAAACCAAACGATGAAATTGGTTATTTCTTCATGTATAATGATCAACTCGATACTCCCTAGCCCCCAACAGCCTTTTTTTTCATAACACTTTAACCAGAGTGACGGGAGAGCGGCATTTCAGAAAACGTGCTTATCTCGGCGAGAAAAAGCGATTTCGGCAATAAAATTTAAAACGCGTGTTAAACATAAAGCAAACGATGAAATTGGTTATTTCTTCATGTATAATGATCAACTCGATACTCCCTAGCCCCCAACAGCCTTTTTTTTCATAACACTTTAACCAGAGTGACGGGAGAGCGGCATTTCAGAAAACGTGCTTATCTCGGCGAGAAAAAGCGATTTCGGCAATAAAATTTAAAACGCGTGTAAAACATAAACCAAACGATGAAATTGGTTATTTCTTCATGTATAATGATCAACTCGATACTCCCTAGCCCCCAACAGCCTTTTTTTTCATAACACTTTAACCAGAGTGACGGGAGAGCGGCATTTCAGAAAACGTGCTTATCTCGGCGAGAAAAAGCGATTTCGGCAATAAAATTTAAAACGCGTGTAAAACATAAACCAAACGATGAAATCGGTTATTTCTTCATGTATAATGATCAACTCGATACTCCCTAGCCCCCAACAGCCTTTTTTTTCATAACACTTTAACCAGAGTGACGGGAGAGCGGCATTTCAGAAAACGTGCTTATCTCGGCGAGAAAAAGCGATTTCGGCAATAAAATTTAAAACGCGTGTAAAACATAAACCAAACGATGAAATTGGTTATTTCTTCATGTATAATGATCAACTCGATACTCCCTAGCCCCCAACAGCCTTTTTTTTCATAACACTTTAACCAGAGTGACGGGAGAGCGGCATTTCAGAAAACGTGCTTATCTCGGCGAGAAAAAGCGATTTCGGCAATAAAATTTAAAACGCGTGTAAAACATAAACCAAACGATGAAATTGGTTATTTCTTCATGTATAATGATCAACTCGATACTCCCTAGCCCCCAACAGCCTTTTTTTCATAACACTTTAACCAGAGTGACGGGAGAGCGGCATTTCAGAAAACGTGCTTATCTCGGCGAGAAAAAGCGATTTCGGCAATAAAATTTAAAACGCGTGTAAAACATAAACCAAACGATGAAATTGGTTATTTCTTCAAGTATAATGATCAACTCGATACTCCCTAGCCCCCAACAGCCTTTTTTTTCATAACACTTTAACCAGAGTGACGGGAGAGCGGCATTTCAGAAAACGTGCTTATCTCGGCGAGAAAAAGCGATTTCGGCAATAAAATTTAAAACGCGTGTAAAACATAAACCAAACGATGAAATTGGTTATTTCTTCATGTATAATGATCAACTCGATACTCCCTAGCCCCCAACAGCCTTTTTTTTCATAACACTTCAACCAGAGTGACGGGAGAGCGGCATTTCAGAAAACGTGCTTATCTCGGCGATAAAAAGCGATTTCGGCAATAAAATTTAAAACGCGTGTAAAACATAAACCAAACGATGAAATTGGTTATTTCTTCATGTATAATGATCAACTCGATACTCCCTAGCCCCCAACAGCCTTTTTTTTTCATAACACTTTAACCAGAGTGACGGGAGAGCGTCATTTCAGAAAACGTGCTTATCTCGGCGAGAAAAAGCGATTTCGGCAATAAAATTTAAAACGCGTGTAAAACATAAACCAAACGATGAAATTGGTTATTTCTTCATGTATAATGATCAACTCGAGTCGAGCTCCAGGGAGAAAGGCTGATTTTTCGCTTTTTGAGGCCGACCGACGAACCGGCGCGGGGCGGACTCAAAAGCCCGCAGAGCCGTAGGCACTTAGAAAAGTTTCGCCTTTGGCTGTGAGCTCCAGGGGAGAGGCTGGTTTTGCGTTATTTTAGGCCGGCTGGAGAACCGGCGCGGGTCGGACGCACAATCCCCGCAGAGCCGTGGGCACTTAGAAAATTTTTGCCAAGTTGGCTCTGAGCGCCTGGTACCTAATATGGAAGTATAGAGGCCGACTTTCGGGCAAGATCACGCCGCGTTAGGCTTCCAGGACCCCGGCTAAGCAATTTTACCGGGCCGCCCGGTTCTTTTTTTGAACCAGCCCGGTTCTTTTTACACTTCCAGCTGGAGCTCAGCAGCGGCTTTTTGCGCAAGATCACGCCGGGTTAGGCTTCCAGGACCTCGGCTAAGCAATTCTACCGGGCCGCCCGGTTCTTTTTTTGAACCAGCCCGGTTCTTTTTACACTTCCAGCTGGAGCTCACGAGCGGCTTTTTGGACAAGATCACGCCGTGTTAGGCTTCCAGAGCCCCGGCTAAGCAATTTTACCGGCCCGCCCGGTTCTTTTTTTTAACCAGCCCGGTTCTTTTTACACTTCCAGCTGGAGCTCAGCAGCGGGTTTTTGGACAAGATCACGCCGTGTTAGGCTTCCAGAGCCCCGGCTAAGCAATTTTACAGGGTCGCCCGGTTCTTTTTTTTAACCAGCCCGGTTTTTTTTACACTTCCAGCTGGAGCTCAGCAGCGGCTTTTTGCACAGTATCACGCCGGGTTAGGCTTCCAGAGCCCCGGCTAAGCAATTTTACCGGGCCGCCCGGTTCTTTTTTTTAACCAGCCCGGTTCTTTTTACACTTCCAGCTGGAGCTCAGCAGCGGCTTTTTGGACAAGATCACGCCGTGTTAGGCTTCCAGAGCCCCGGCTAAGCAATTTTACCGGGTCGCCCGGTTCTTTTTTTAACCAGCCCGGTTCTTTTTACACTTCCAGCTGGAGCTCAGCATCGTGTAAAACATAAACCAAACGATGAAATTGGTTATTTCTTCATGTATAATGATCAACTCGATACTCCCTAGCCCCCAACAGCCTTTTTTTTTCATAACACTTTAACCAGAGTGACGGGAGAGCGGCATTTCAGAAAACGTGCTTATCTCGGCGAGAAAAAGCGATTTCGGCAATAAAATTTAAAACGCGTGTAAAACATAAACCAAACGATGAAATTGGTTATTTCTTCATGTATAATGATCAACTCGATACTCCCTAGCCCCCAACAGCCTTTTTTTTCACAACACTTTAACCAGAGTGACGGGAGAGCGGCATTTCAGAAAACGTGCTTATCTCGGCGAGAAAAAGCGATTTCGGCAATAAAATTTAAAACGCGTGTAAAACATAAACCAAACGATGAAATTGGTTATTTCTTCATGTATAATGATCAACTCGATACTCCCTAGCCCCCAACAGCCTTTTTTTTCATAACACTTTAACCAGAGTGACGGGAGAGCGGCATTTCAGAAAACGTGCTTATCTCGGCGAGAAAAAGCGATTTCGGCAATAAAATTTAAAACGCGTGTAAAACATAAACCAAACGATGAAATTGGTTATTTCTTCATGTATAATGATCAACTCGATACTCCCTAGCCCCCAACAGCCTTTTTTTTCATAACACTTTAACCAGAGTGACGGGAGAGCGGCATTTCAGAAAACGTGCTTATCTCGGCGAGAAAAAGCGATTTCGGCAATAAAATTTAAAACGCGTGTAAAACATAAACCAAACGATGAAATTGGTTATTTCTTCATGTATAATGATCAACTCGATACTCCCTAGCCCCCAACAGCCTTTTTTTTCATAACACTTTAACCAGAGTGACGGGAGAGCGGCATTTCAGAAAACGTGCTTATCTCGGCGAGAAAAAGCGATTTCGGCAATAAAATTTAAAACGCGTGTAAAACATAAACCAAACGATGAAATTGGTTATTTCTTCATGTATAATGATCAACTCGATACTCCCTAGCCCCCAACAGCCTTTTTTTTCATAACACTTTAACCAGAGTGACGGGAGAGCGGCATTTCAGAAAACGTGCTTATCTCGGCGAGAAAAAGCGATTTCGGCAATAAAATTTAAAACGCGTGTAAAACATAAACCAAACGATGAAATTGGTTATTTCTTCATGTATAATGATCAACTCGATACTCCCTAGCCCCCAACAGCCTTTTTTTTCATAACACTTTAACCAGAGTGACGGGAGAGCGGCATTTCAGAAAACGTGCTTATCTCGGCGAGAAAAAGCGATTTCGGCAATAAAATTTAAAATGCGTGTAAAACATAAACCAAACGATGAAATTGGTTATTTCTTCATGTATAATGATCAACTCGATACTCCCTAGCCCCCAACAGCCTTTTTTTTCATAACACTTTAACCAGAGTGACGGGAGAGCGGCATTTCAGAAAACGTGCTTATCTCGGCGAGAAAAAGCGATTTCGGCAATAAAATTTAAAACGCGTGTAAAACATAAACCAAACGATGAAATTGGTTATTTCTTCATGTATAATGATCAACTCGATACTCCCTAGCCCCCAACAGCCTTTTTTTTCATAACACTTTAACCAGAGTGACGGGAGAGCGGCATTTCAGAAAACGTGCTTATCTCGGCGAGAAAAAGCGATTTCGGCAATAAAATTTAAAACGCGTGTAAAACATAAACCAAACGATGAAATTGGTTATTTCTTCATGTATAATGATCAACTCGATACTCCCTAGCCCCCAACAGCCTTTTTTTTCATAACACTTTAACCAGAGTGACGGGAGAGCGGCATTTCAGAAAACGTGCTTATCTCGGCGAGAAAAAGCGATTTCGGCAATAAAATTTAAAACGCGTGTAAAACATAAACCAAACGATGAAATTGGTTATTTCTTCATGTATAATGATTAACTCGATACTCCCTAGCCCCCAACAGCCTTTTTTTTCATAACACTTTAACCAGAGTGACGGGAGAGCGGCATTTCAGAAAACGTGCTTATCTCGGCGAGAAAAAGCGATTTCGGCAATAAAATTTAAAACGCGTGTAAAACATAAACCAAACGATGAAATTGGTTATTTCTTCATGTATAATGATCAACTCGATACTCCCTAGCCCCCAACAGCCTTTTTTTTCATAACACTTTAACCAGAGTGACGGGAGAGCGGCATTTCAGAAAACGTGCTTATCTCGGCGAGAAAAAGCGATTTCGGCAATAAAATTTAAAACGCGTGTAAAACATAAACCAAACGATGAAATTGGTTATTTCTTCATGTATAATGTTCAACTCGATACTCCCTAGCCCCCAATAGCCTTTTTTTTCATAACACTTTAACCAGAGTGACGGGAGAGCGGCATTTCAGAAAACGTGCTTATCTCGGCGAGAAAAAGCGATTTCGGCAATAACATTTAAAACGCGTGTAAAACATAAACCAAACGATGAAATTGGTTATTTCTTCATGTATAATGATCAACTCGATACTCCCTAGCCCCCAACAGCCTTTTTTTTCATAACACTTTAACCAGAGTGACGGGAGAGCGGCATTTCAGAAAACGTGCTTATCTCGGCGAGAAAAAGCAATTTCGGCAATAAAATTTAAAACGCGTGTAAAACATAAACCAAACGATGAAATTGGTTATTTCTTCATGTATAATGATCAACTCGATACTCCCTAGCCCCCAACAGCCTTTTTTTTCATAACACTTTAACCAGAGTGACGGGAGAGCGGCATTTCAGAAAACGTGCTTATCTCGGCGAGAAAAAACGATTTCGGCAATAAAATTTAAAACGCGTGTAAAACATAAACCAAACGATGAAATTGGTTATTTCTTCATGTATAATGATCAACTCGATACTCCCTAGCCCCCAACAGCCTTTTTTTTCATAACACTTTAACCAGAGTGACGGGAGAGCGGCATTTCAGAAAACGTGCTTATCTCGGCGAGAAAAAGCGATTTCGGCAATAAAATTTAAAACGCGTGTAAAACATAAACCAAACGATGAAATTGGTTATTTCTTCATGTATAATGATCAACTCGATACTCCCTAGCCCCCAACAGCCTTTTTTTTCATAACACTTTAACCAGAGTGACGGGAGAGCGGCATTTCAGAAAACGTGCTTATCTCGGCGAGAAAAAGCGATTTCGGCAATAAAATTTAAAACGCGTGTAAAACATAAACCAAACGATGAAATTGGTTATTTCTTCAAGTATAATGATCAACTCGATACTCCCTAGCCCCCAACAGCCTTTTTTTTCATAACACTTTAACCAGAGTGACGGGAGAGCGGCATTTCAGAAAACGTGCTTATCTCGGCGAGAAAAAGCGATTTCGGCAATAAAATTTAAAACGCGTGTAAAACATAAACCAAACGATGAAATTGGTTATTTCTTCATGTATAATGATCAACTCGATACTCCCTAGCCCCCAACAGCCTTTTTTTTCATAACACTTCAACCAGAGTGACGGGAGAGCGGCATTTCAGAAAACGTGCTTATCTCGGCGAGAAAAAGCGATTTCGGCAATAAAATTTAAAACGCGTGTAAAACATAAACCAAACGATGAAATTGGTTATTTCTTCATGTATAATGATCAACTCGATACTCCCTAGCCCCCAACAGCCTTTTTTTTCATAACACTTTAACCAGAGTGACGGGAGAGCGGCATTTCAGAAAACGTGCTTATCTCGGCGAGAAAAAGCGATTTCGGCAATAAAATTTAAAACGCGTGTAAAACATAAACCAAACGATGAAATTGGTTATTTCTTCATGTATAATGATCAACTCGATACTCCCTAGCCCCCAACAGCCTTTTTTTTCATAACACTTTAACCAGAGTGACGGGAGAGCGGCATTTCAGAAAACGTGCTTATCTCGGCGAGAAAAAGCGATTTCGGCAATAAAATTTAAAACGCGTGTAAAACATAAACCAAACGATGAAATTGGTTATTTCTTCATGTATAATGATCAACTCGATACTCCCTCGCCCCCAACAGCCTTTTTTTTCATAACACTTTAACCAGAGTGACGGGAGAGCGGCATTTCAGAAAACGTGCTTATCTCGGCGAGAAAAAGCGATTTCGGCAATAAAATTTAAAACGCGTGTAAAACATAAACCAAACGATGAAATTGGTTATTTCTTCATGTATAATGATCAACTCGATACTACCTAGCCCCCAACAGCCTTTTTTTTCATAACACTTTAACCAGAGTGACGGGAGAGCGGCATTTCAGAAAACGTGCTTATCTCGGCGAGAAAAAGCGATTTCGGCAATAAAATTTAAAACGCGTGTAAAACATAAACCAAACGATGAAATTGGTTATTTCTTCATGTATAATGATCAACTCGATACTCCCTAGCCCCCAACAGCCTTTTTTTTCATAACACTTTAACCAGAGTGACGGGAGAGCGGCATTTCAGAAAACGTGCTTATCTCGGCGAGAAAAAGCGATTTCGGCAATAAAATTTAAAACGCGTGTTAAACATAAACCAAACGATGAAATTGGTTATTTCTTCATGTATAATGATCAACTCGATACTCCCTAGCCCCCAACAGCCTTTTTTTTCATAACACTTTAACCAGAGTGACGGGAGAGCGGCATTTCAGAAAACGTGCTTATCTCGGCGAGAAAAAGCGATTTCGGCAATAAAATTTAAAACGCGTGTAAAACATAAACCAAACGATGAAATTGGTTATTTCTTCATGTATAATGATCAACTCGATACTCCCTAGCCCCCAACAGCCTTTTTTTTCATAACACTTTAACCAGAGTGACGGGAGAGCGGCATTTCAGAAAACGTGCTTATCTCGGCGAGAAAAAGCGATTTCGGCAATAAAATTTAAAACGCGTGTAAAACATAAACCAAACGATGAAATCGGTTATTTCTTCATGTATAATGATCAACTCGATACTCCCTAGCCCCCAACAGCCTTTTTTTTCATAACACTTTAACCAGAGTGACGGGAGAGCGGCATTTCAGAAAACGTGCTTATCTCGGCGAGAAAAAGCGATTTCGGCAATAAAATTTAAAACGCGTGTAAAACATAAACCAAACGATGAAATTGGTTATTTCTTCATGTATAATGATCAACTCGATACTCCCTAGCCCCCAACAGCCTTTTTTTTCATAACACTTTAACCAGAGTGACGGGAGAGCGGCATTTCAGAAAACGTGCTTATCTCGGCGAGAAAAAGCGATTTCGGCAATAAAATTTAAAACGCGTGTAAAACATAAACCAAACGATGAAATTGGTTATTTCTTCATGTATAATGATCAACTCGATACTCCCTAGCCCCCAACAGCCTTTTTTTTCATAACACTTTAACCAGAGTGACGGGAGAGCGGCATTTCAGAAAACGTGCTTATCTCGGCGAGAAAAAGCGATTTCGGCAATAAAATTTAAAACGCGTGTAAAACATAAACCAAACGATGAAATTGGTTATTTGTTCATGTATAATGATCAACTCGATACTCCCTAGCCCCCAACAGCCTTTTTTTTCATAACACTTTAACCAGAGTGACGGGAGAGCGGCATTTCAGAAAACGTGCTTATCTCGGCGAGAAAAAGCGATTTCGGCAATAAAATTTAAAACGCGTGTAAAACATAAACCAAACGATGAAATTGGTTATTTCTTCATGTATAATGATCAACTCGATACTCCCTAGCCCCCAACAGCCTTTTTTTTCATAACACTTTAACCAGAGTGACGGGAGAGCGGCATTTCAGAAAACGTGCTTATCTCGGCGAGAAAAAGCGATTTCGGCAATAAAATTTAAAACGCGTGTAAAACATAAACCAAACGATGAAATTGGTTATTTCTTCATGTATAATGATCAACTCGATACTCCCTAGCCCCCAACAGCCTTTTTTTTCATAACACTTTAACCAGAGTGACGGGAGAGCGGCATTTCAGAAAACGTGCTTATCTCGGCGAGAAAAAGCGATTTCGGCAATAAAATTTAAAACGCGTGTAAAACATAAACCAAACGATGAAATTGGTAATTTCTTCATGTATAATGATCAACTCGATACTCCCTAGCCCCAAACAGCCTTTTTTTTCATAACACTTTAACCAGAGTGACGGGAGAGCGGCATTTCAGAAAACGTGCTTATCTCGGCGAGAAAAAGCGATTTCGGCAATAAAATTTAAAACGCGTGTAAAACATAAACCAAACGATGAAATTGGTTATTTCTTCATGTATAATGATCAACTCGATACTCCCTAGCCCCCAACAGCCTTTTTTTTCATAACACTTTAACCAGAGTGACGGGAGAGCGGCATTTCAGAAAACGTGCTTATCTCGGCGAGAAAAAGCGATTTCGGCAATAAAATTTAAAACGCGTGTAAAACATAAACCAAACGATGAAATTGGTTATTTCTTCATGTATAATGATCAACTCGATACTCCCTAGCCCCCAACAGCCTTTTTTTTCATAACACTTTAACCAGAGTGACGGGAGAGCGGCATTTCAGAAAACGTGCTTATCTCGGCGAGAAAAAGCGATTTCGGCAATAAAATTTAAAACGCGTGTAAAACATAAACCAAACGATGAAATTGGTTATTTCTTCATGTATAATGATCAACTCGATACTCCCTAGCCCCCAACAGCCTTTTTTTTCATAACACTTTAACCAGAGTGACGGGAGAGCGGCATTTCAGAAAACGTGCTTATCTCGGCGAGAAAAAGCGATTTCGGCAATAAAATTTAAAACGCGTGTAAAACATAAACCAAACGATGAAATTGGTTATTTCTTCATGTATAATGTTCAACTCGATACTCCCTAGCCCCCAATAGCCTTTTTTTTCATAACACTTTAACCAGAGTGACGGGAGAGCGGCATTTCAGAAAACGTGCTTATCTCGGCGAGAAAAAGCGATTTTGGCAATAACATTTAAAACGCGTGTAAAACATAAACCAAACGATGAAATTGGTTATTTCTTCATGTATAATGATCAACTCGATACTCCCTAGCCCCCAACAGCCTTTTTTTTCATAACACTTTAACCAGAGTGACGGGAGAGCGTCATTTCAGAAAACGTGCTTATCTCGGCGAGAAAAAGCGATTTCGGCAATAAAATTTAAAACGCGTGTAAAACATAAACCAAACGATGAAATTGGTTATTTCTTCATGTATAATGATCAACTCGAGTCGAGCTCCAGGGAGAAAGGCTGATTTTTCGCTTTTTGAGGCCGACCGACGAACCGGCGCGGGGCGGACTCAAAAGCCCGCAGAGCCGTAGGCACTTAGAAAAGTTTCGCCTTTGGCTGTGAGCTCCAGGGGAGAGGCTGGTTTTGCGTTATTTTAGGCCGGCTGGAGAACCGGCGCGGGTCGGACGCACAATCCCCGCAGAGCCGTGGGCACTTAGAAAATTTTTGCCAAGTTGGCTCTGAGCGCCTGGTACCTAATATGGAAGTATAGAGGCCGACTTTCGGGCAAGATCACGCCGCGTTAGGCTTCCAGGACCCCGGCTAAGCAATTTTACCGGGCCGCCCGGTTCTTTTTTTGAACCAGCCCGGTTCTTTTTACACTTCCAGCTGGAGCTCAGCAGCGGCTTTTTGCGCAAGATCACGCCGGGTTAGGCTTCCAGGACCTCGGCTAAGCAATTCTACCGGGCCGCCCGGTTCTTTTTTTGAACCAGCCCGGTTCTTTTTACACTTCCAGCTGGAGCTCACGAGCGGCTTTTTGGACAAGATCACGCCGTGTTAGGCTTCCAGAGCCCCGGCTAAGCAATTTTACCGGCCCGCCCGGTTCTTTTTTTTAACCAGCCCGGTTCTTTTTACACTTCCAGCTGGAGCTCAGCAGCGGGTTTTTGGACAGTATCACGCCGGGTTAGGCTTCCAGAGCCCCGGCTAAGCAATTTTACCGGGCCGCCCGGTTCTTTTTTTTAACCAGCCCGGTTCTTTTTACACTTCCAGCTGGAGCTCAGCAGCGGCTTTTTGGACAAGATCACGCCGTGTTAGGCTTCCAGAGCCCCGGCTAAGCAATTTTACCGGGTCGCCCGGTTCTTTTTTTAACCAGCCCGGTTCTTTTTACACTTCCAGCTGGAGCTCAGCATCGTGTAAAACATAAACCAAACGATGAAATTGGTTATTTCTTCATGTATAATGATCAACTCGATACTCCCTAGCCCCCAACAGCCTTTTTTTTTCATAACACTTTAACCAGAGTGACGGGAGAGCGGCATTTCAGAAAACGTGCTTATCTCGGCGAGAAAAAGCGATTTCGGCAATAAAATTTAAAACGCGTGTAAAACATAAACCAAACGATGAAATTGGTTATTTCTTCATGTATAATGATCAACTCGATACTCCCTAGCCCCCAACAGCCTTTTTTTTCACAACACTTTAACCAGAGTGACGGGAGAGCGGCATTTCAGAAAACGTGCTTATCTCGGCGAGAAAAAGCGATTTCGGCAATAAAATTTAAAACGCGTGTAAAACATAAACCAAACGATGAAATTGGTTATTTCTTCATGTATAATGATCAACTCGATACTCCCTAGCCCCCAACAGCCTTTTTTTTCATAACACTTTAACCAGAGTGACGGGAGAGCGGCATTTCAGAAAACGTGCTTATCTCGGCGAGAAAAAGCGATTTCGGCAATAAAATTTAAAACGCGTGTAAAACATAAACCAAACGATGAAATTGGTTATTTCTTCATGTATAATGATCAACTCGATACTCCCTAGCCCCCAACAGCCTTTTTTTTCATAACACTTTAACCAGAGTGACGGGAGAGCGGCATTTCAGAAAACGTGCTTATCTCGGCGAGAAAAAGCGATTTCGGCAATAAAATTTAAAACGCGTGTAAAACATAAACCAAACGATGAAATTGGTTATTTCTTCATGTATAATGATCAACTCGATACTCCCTAGCCCCCAACAGCCTTTTTTTTTCATAACACTTTAACCAGAGTGACGGGAGAGCGGCATTTCAGAAAACGTGCTTATCTCGGCGAGAAAAAGCGATTTCGGCAATAAAATTTAAAACGCGTGTAAAACATAAACCAAACAATGAAATTGGTTATTTCTTCATGTATAATGATCAACTCGATACTCCCTAGCCCCCAACAGCCTTTTTTTTCACAACACTTTAACCAGAGTGACGGGAGAGCGGCATTTCAGAAAACGTGCTTATCTCGGCGAGAAAAAGCGATTTCGGCAATAAAATTTAAAACGCGTGTAAAACATAAACCAAACGATGAAATTGGTTATTTCTTCATGTATAATG
The DNA here is from genome assembly GCF_054491065.1 of Syngnathus leptorhynchus. Lineage (NCBI taxonomy): Eukaryota > Metazoa > Chordata > Actinopteri > Syngnathiformes > Syngnathidae > Syngnathus > Syngnathus leptorhynchus. The sequence continues at coordinate 11,801 of NW_028232472.1, read as the reverse complement.
ATCAACTCGATACTCCCTAGCCCCCAACAGCCTTTTTTTTTCATAACACTTTAACCAGAGTGACGGGAGAGCGGCATTTCAGAAAACGTGCTTATCTCGGCGAGAAAAAGCGATTTCGGCAATAAAATTTAAAACGCGTGTAAAACATAAACCAAACGATGAAATTGGTTATTTCTTCATGTATAATGATCAACTCGATACTCCCTAGCCCCCAACAGCCTTTTTTTTCATAACACTTTAACCAGAGTGACGGGAGAGCGGCATTTCAGAAAACGTGCTTATCTCGGCGAGAAAAAGCGATTTCGGCAATAAAATTTAAAACGCGTGTAAAACATAAACCAAACGATGAAATTGGTTATTTCTTCATGTATAATGATCAACTCGATACTCCCTAGCCCCCAACAGCCTTTTTTTTCATAACACTTTAACCAGAGTGACGGGAGAGCGGCATTTCAGAAAACGTGCTTATCTCGGCGAGAAAAAGCGATTTCGGCAATAAAATTTAAAACGCGTGTAAAACATAAACCAAACGATGAAATTGGTTATTTCTTCATGTATAATGATCAACTCGATACTCCCTAGCCCCCAACAGCCTTTTTTTTCATAACACTTTAACCAGAGTGACGGGAGAGCGGCATTTCAGAAAACGTGCTTATCTCGGCGAGAAAAAGCGATTTCGGCAATAAAATTTAAAACGCGTGTAAAACATAAACCAAACGATGAAATTGGTTATTTCTTCATGTATAATGATCAACTCGATACTCCCTAGCCCCCAACAGCCTTTTTTTTCATAACACTTTAACCAGAGTGACGGGAGAGCGGCATTTCAGAAAACGTGCTTATCTCGGCGAGAAAAAGCGATTTCGGCAATAAAATTTAAAACGCGTGTAAAACATAAACCAAACGATGAAATTGGTTATTTCTTCATGTATAATGATCAACTCGATACTCCCTAGCCCCCAACAGCCTTTTTTTTCATAACACTTTAACCAGAGTGACGGGAGAGCGGCATTTCAGAAAACGTGCTTATCTCGGCGAGAAAAAGCGATTTCGGCAATAAAATTTAAAACGCGTGTAAAACATAAACCAAACGATGAAATTGGTTATTTCTTCATGTATAATGATCAACTCGATACTCCCTAGCCCCCAACAGCCTTTTTTTTCATAACACTTTAACCAGAGTGACGGGAGAGCGGCATTTCAGAAAACGTGCTTATCTCGGCGAGAAAAAGCGATTTCGGCAATAAAATTTAAAACGCGTGTAAAACATAAACCAAACGATGAAATTGGTTATTTCTTCATGTATAATGATCAACTCGATACTCCCTAGCCCCCAACAGCCTTATTTTTCATAACACTTTAACCAGAGTGACGGGAGAGCGGCATTTCAGAAAACGTGCTTATCTCGGCGAGAAAAAGCGATTTCGGCAATAAAATTTAAAACGCGTGTAAAACATAAACCAAACGATGAAATTGGTTATTTCTTCATGTATAATGATCAACTCGATACTCCCTAGCCCCCAACAGCCTTTTTTTTCATAACACTTTAACCAGAGTGACGGGAGAGCGGCATTTCAGAAAACGTGCTTATCTCGGCGAGAAAAAGCGATTTCGGCAATAAAATTTAAAACGCGTGTAAAACATAAACCAAACGATGAAATTGGTTATTTCTTCATGTATAATGATCAACTCGATACTCCCTAGCCCCCAACAGCCTTTTTTTTCATAACACTTTAACCAGAGTGATGGGAGAGCGGCATTTCAGAAAATGTGCTTATCTCGGCGAGAAAAAGCGATTTCGGCAATAAAATTTAAAACGCGTGTAAAACATAAACCAAACGATGAAATTGGTAATTTCTTCATGTATAATGATCAACTCGATACTCCCTAACCCCCAACAGCCTTTTTTTTCATAACACTTTAACCAGAGTGACGGGAGAGCGGCATTTCAGAAAACGTGCTTATCTCGGCGAGAAAAAGCGATTTCGGCAATAAAATTTAAAACGCGTGTAAAACATAAACGAAACGATGAAATTGGTTATTTCTTCATGTATAATGATCAACTCGATACTCCCTAGCCCCCAACAGCCTTTTTTTTCATAACACTTTAACCAGAGTGACGGGAGAGCGGCATTTCAGAAAACGTGCTTATCTCGGCGAGAAAAAGCGATTTCGGCAATAAAATTTAAAACGCGTGTAAAACATAAACCAAACGATGAAATTGGTTATTTCTTCATGTATAATGATCAACTCGATACTCCCTAGCCCCCAACAGCCTTTTTTTTCATAACACTTTAACCAGAGTGACGGGAGAGCGGCATTTCAGAAAACGTGCTTATCTCGGCGAGAAAAAGCGATTTCGGCAATAAAATTTAAAACGCGTGTAAAACATAAACCAAACGATTAAATTGGTTATTTCTTCATGTATAATGATCAACTCGATACTCCCTAGCCCCCAACAGCCTTTTTTTTCATAACACTTTAACCAGAGTGACGGGAGAGCGGCATTTCAGAAAACGTGCTTATCTCGGCGAGAAAAAGCGATTTCGGCAATAAAATTTAAAACGCGTGTAAAACATAAACCAAACGATGAAATTGGTTATTTCTTCATGTATAATGATCAACTCGATACTCCCTAGCCCCCAACAGCCTTTTTTTCCATAACACTTTAACCAGAGTGACGGGAGAGCGGCATTTCAGAAAACGTGCTTATCTCGGCGAGAAAAAGCGATTTCGGCAATAAAATTTAAAACGCGTGTAAAACATAAACCAAACGATGAAATTGGTTATTTCTTCATGTATAATGATCAACTCGAGTCGAGCTCCAGGGAGAGAGGCTGATTTTTCGCTTTTTGAGGCCGACCGACGAACCGGCGCGGGGCGGACTCAAAAGCCCGCAGAGCCGTAGGCACTTAGAAAAGTTTCGCCTTTGGCTGTGAGCTCCAGGGGAGAGGCTGGTTTTGCGTTATTTTAGGCCGGCTGGAGAACCGGCGCGGGTCGGACGCACAATCCCCGCAGAGCCGTGGGCAAGTTGGCTCTGAGCGCCTGGTACCTAATATAGAGGCCGACTTTCGGGCAAGATCACGCCGCGTTAGGCTTCCAGGACCCCGGCTAAGCAATTTTACCGGGCCGCCCGGTTCTTTTTTTGAACCAGCCCGGTTCTTTTTACACTTCCAGCTGGAGCTCAGCAGCGGCTTTTTGCGCAAGATCACGCCGGGTTAGGCTTCCAGGACCTCGGCTAAGCAATTCTACCGGGCCGCCCGGTTCTTTTTTTGAACCAGCCCGGTTCTTTTTACACTTCCAGCTGGAGCTCACGAGCGGCTTTTTGGACAAGATCACGCCGTGTTAGGCTTCCAGAGCCCCGGCTAAGCAATTTTACCGGCCCGCCCGGTTCTTTTTTTTAACCAGCCCGGTTCTTTTTACACTTCCAGCTGGAGCTCAGCAGCGGGTTTTTGGACAAGATCACGCCGTGTTAGGCTTCCAGAGCCCCGGCTAAGCAATTTTACAGGGTCGCCCGGTTCTTTTTTTTAACCAGCCCGGTTTTTTTTACACTTCCAGCTGGAGCTCAGCAGCGGCTTTTTGCACAGTATCACGCCGGGTTAGGCTTCCAGAGCCCCGGCTAAGCAATTTTACCGGGCCGCCCGGTTCTTTTTTTTAACCAGCCCGGTTCTTTTTACACTTCCAGCTGGAGCTCAGCAGCGGCTTTTTGGACAAGATCACGCCGTGTTAGGCTTCCAGAGCCCCGGCTAAGCAATTTTACCGGGTCGCCCGGTTCTTTTTTTAACCAGCCCGGTTCTTTTTACACTTCCAGCTGGAGCTCAGCATCGTGTAAAACATAAACCAAACGATGAAATTGGTTATTTCTTCATGTATAATGATCAACTCGATACTCCCTAGCCCCCAACAGCCTTTTTTTTCATAACACTTTAACCAGAGTGACGGGAGAGCGGCATTTCAGAAAACGTGCTTATCTCGGCGAGAAAAAGCGATTTCGGCAATAAAATTTAAAACGCGTGTAAAACATAAACCAAACGATGAAATTGGTTATTTCTTCATGTATAATGATCAACTCGATACTCCCTAGCCCCCAACAGCCTTTTTTTTCATAACACTTTAACCAGAGTGACGGGAGAGCGGCATTTCAGAAAACGTGCTTATCTCGGCGAGAAAAAGCGATTTCGGCAATAAAATTTAAAACGCGTGTAAAACATAAACCAAACGATGAAATTGGTTATTTCTTCATGTATAATGATCAACTCGATACTCCCTAGCCCCCAACAGCCTTTTTTTTCATAACACTTTAACCAGAGTGACGGGAGAGCGGCATTTCAGAAAACGTGCTTATCTCGGCGAGAAAAAGCGATTTCGGCAATAAAATTTAAAACGCGTGTAAAACATAAACCAAACGATGAAATTGGTTATTTCTTCAAGTATAATGATCAACTCGATACTCCCTAGCCCCCAACAGCCTTTTTTTTCATAACACTTTAACCAGAGTGACGGGAGAGCGGCATTTCAGAAAACGTGCTTATCTCGGCGAGAAAAAGCGATTTCGGCAATAAAATTTAAAACGCGTGTAAAACATAAACCAAACGATGAAATTGGTTATTTCTTCATGTATAATGATCAACTCGATACTCCCTAGCCCCCAACAGCCTTTTTTTTCATAACACTTCAACCAGAGTGACGGGAGAGCGGCATTTCAGAAAACGTGCTTATCTCGGCGAGAAAAAGCGATTTCGGCAATAAAATTTAAAACGCGTGTAAAACATAAACCAAACGATGAAATTGGTTATTTCTTCATGTATAATGATCAACTCGATACTCCCTAGCCCCCAACAGCCTTTTTTTTCATAACACTTTAACCAGAGTGACGGGAGAGCGGCATTTCAGAAAACGTGCTTATCTCGGCGAGAAAAAGCGATTTCGGCAATAAAATTTAAAACGCGTGTAAAACATAAACCAAACGATGAAATTGGTTATTTCTTCATGTATAATGATCAACTCGATACTCCCTAGCCCCCAACAGCCTTTTTTTTCATAACACTTTAACCAGAGTGACGGGAGAGCGGCATTTCAGAAAACGTGCTTATCTCGGCGAGAAAAAGCGATTTCGGCAATAAAATTTAAAACGCGTGTAAAACATAAACCAAACGATGAAATTGGTTATTTCTTCATGTATAATGATCAACTCGATACTCCCTAGCCCCCAACAGCCTTTTTTTTCATAACACTTTAACCAGAGTGACGGGAGAGCGGCATTTCAGAAAACGTGCTTATCTCGGCGAGAAAAAGCGATTTCGGCAATAAAATTTAAAACGCGTGTAAAACATAAACCAAACGATGAAATTGGTTATTTCTTCATGTATAATGATCAACTCGATACTCCCTAGCCCCCAACAGCCTTTTTTTTCATAACACTTTAACCAGAGTGACGGGAGAGCGGCATTTCAGAAAACGTGCTTATCTCGGCGAGAAAAAGCGATTTCGGCAATAAAATTTAAAACGCGTGTAAAACATAAACCAAACGATGAAATTGGTTATTTCTTCATGTATAATGATCAACTCGATACTCCCTAGCCCCCAACAGCCTTTTTTTTCATAACACTTTAACCAGAGTGACGGGAGAGCGGCATTTCAGAAAACGTGCTTATCTCGGCGAGAAAAAGCGATTTCGGCAATAAAATTTAAAACGCGTGTAAAACATAAACCAAACGATGAAATTGGTTATTTCTTCATGTATAATGATCAACTCGATACTCCCTAGCCCCCAACAGCCTTTTTTTTCATAACACTTTAACCAGAGTGACGGGAGAGCGGCATTTCAGAAAACGTGCTTATCTCGGCGAGAAAAAGCGATTTCGGCAATAAAATTTAAAACGCGTGTAAAACATAAACCAAACGATGAAATTGGTTATTTCTTCATGTATAATGATCAACTCGATACTCCCTAGCCCCCAACAGCCTTTTTTTTCATAACACTTTAACCAGAGTGACGGGAGAGCGGCATTTCAGAAAACGTGCTTATCTCGGCGAGAAAAAGCGATTTCGGCAATAAAATTTAAAACGCGTGTAAAACATAAACCAAACGATGAAATTGGTTATTTCTTCATGTATAATGATCAACTCGATACTCCCTAGCCCCCAACAGCCTTATTTTTCATAACACTTTAACCAGAGTGACGGGAGAGCGGCATTTCAGAAAACGTGCTTATCTCGGCGAGAAAAAGCGATTTCGGCAATAAAATTTAAAACGCGTGTAAAACATAAACCAAACGATGAAATTGGTTATTTCTTCATGTATAATGATCAACTCGATACTCCCTAGCCCCCAACAGCCTTTTTTTTCATAACACTTTAACCAGAGTGACGGGAGAGCGGCATTTCAGAAAACGTGCTTATCTCGGCGAGAAAAAGCGATTTCGGCAATAAAATTTAAAACGCGTGTAAAACATAAACCAAACGATGAAATTGGTTATTTCTTCATGTATAATGATCAACTCGATACTCCCTAGCCCCCAACAGCCTTTTTTTTCATAACACTTTAACCAGAGTGATGGGAGAGCGGCATTTCAGAAAATGTGCTTATCTCGGCGAGAAAAAGCGATTTCGGCAATAAAATTTAAAACGCGTGTAAAACATAAACCAAACGATGAAATTGGTAATTTCTTCATGTATAATGATCAACTCGATACTCCCTAACCCCCAACAGCCTTTTTTTTCATAACACTTTAACCAGAGTGACGGGAGAGCGGCATTTCAGAAAACGTGCTTATCTCGGCGAGAAAAAGCGATTTCGGCAATAAAATTTAAAACGCGTGTAAAACATAAACGAAACGATGAAATTGGTTATTTCTTCATGTATAATGATCAACTCGATACTCCCTAGCCCCCAACAGCCTTTTTTTTCATAACACTTTAACCAGAGTGACGGGAGAGCGGCATTTCAGAAAACGTGCTTATCTCGGCGAGAAAAAGCGATTTCGGCAATAAAATTTAAAACGCGTGTAAAACATAAACCAAACGATGAAATTGGTTATTTCTTCATGTATAATGATCAACTCGATACTCCCTAGCCCCCAACAGCCTTTTTTTTCATAACACTTTAACCAGAGTGACGGGAGAGCGGCATTTCAGAAAACGTGCTTATCTCGGCGAGAAAAAGCGATTTCGGCAATAAAATTTAAAACGCGTGTAAAACATAAACCAAACGATTAAATTGGTTATTTCTTCATGTATAATGATCAACTCGATACTCCCTAGCCCCCAACAGCCTTTTTTTTCATAACACTTTAACCAGAGTGACGGGAGAGCGGCATTTCAGAAAACGTGCTTATCTCGGCGAGAAAAAGCGATTTCGGCAATAAAATTTAAAACGCGTGTAAAACATAAACCAAACGATGAAATTGGTTATTTCTTCATGTATAATGATCAACTCGATACTCCCTAGCCCCCAACAGCCTTTTTTTCCATAACACTTTAACCAGAGTGACGGGAGAGCGGCATTTCAGAAAACGTGCTTATCTCGGCGAGAAAAAGCGATTTCGGCAATAAAATTTAAAACGCGTGTAAAACATAAACCAAACGATGAAATTGGTTATTTCTTCATGTATAATGATCAACTCGAGTCGAGCTCCAGGGAGAGAGGCTGATTTTTCGCTTTTTGAGGCCGACCGACGAACCGGCGCGGGGCGGACTCAAAAGCCCGCAGAGCCGTAGGCACTTAGAAAAGTTTCGCCTTTGGCTGTGAGCTCCAGGGGAGAGGCTGGTTTTGCGTTATTTTAGGCCGGCTGGAGAACCGGCGCGGGTCGGACGCACAATCCCCGCAGAGCCGTGGGCAAGTTGGCTCTGAGCGCCTGGTACCTAATATAGAGGCCGACTTTCGGGCAAGATCACGCCGCGTTAGGCTTCCAGGACCCCGGCTAAGCAATTTTACCGGGCCGCCCGGTTCTTTTTTTGAACCAGCCCGGTTCTTTTTACACTTCCAGCTGGAGCTCAGCAGCGGCTTTTTGCGCAAGATCACGCCGGGTTAGGCTTCCAGGACCTCGGCTAAGCAATTCTACCGGGCCGCCCGGTTCTTTTTTTGAACCAGCCCGGTTCTTTTTACACTTCCAGCTGGAGCTCACGAGCGGCTTTTTGGACAAGATCACGCCGTGTTAGGCTTCCAGAGCCCCGGCTAAGCAATTTTACCGGCCCGCCCGGTTCTTTTTTTTAACCAGCCCGGTTCTTTTTACACTTCCAGCTGGAGCTCAGCAGCGGGTTTTTGGACAAGATCACGCCGTGTTAGGCTTCCAGAGCCCCGGCTAAGCAATTTTACAGGGTCGCCCGGTTCTTTTTTTTAACCAGCCCGGTTTTTTTTACACTTCCAGCTGGAGCTCAGCAGCGGCTTTTTGCACAGTATCACGCCGGGTTAGGCTTCCAGAGCCCCGGCTAAGCAATTTTACCGGGCCGCCCGGTTCTTTTTTTTAACCAGCCCGGTTCTTTTTACACTTCCAGCTGGAGCTCAGCAGCGGCTTTTTGGACAAGATCACGCCGTGTTAGGCTTCCAGAGCCCCGGCTAAGCAATTTTACCGGGTCGCCCGGTTCTTTTTTTAACCAGCCCGGTTCTTTTTACACTTCCAGCTGGAGCTCAGCATCGTGTAAAACATAAACCAAACGATGAAATTGGTTATTTCTTCATGTATAATGATCAACTCGATACTCCCTAGCCCCCAACAGCCTTTTTTTTCATAACACTTTAACCAGAGTGACGGGAGAGCGGCATTTCAGAAAACGTGCTTATCTCGGCGAGAAAAAGCGATTTCGGCAATAAAATTTAAAACGCGTGTAAAACATAAACCAAACGATGAAATTGGTTATTTCTTCATGTATAATGATCAACTCGATACTCCCTAGCCCCCAACAGCCTTTTTTTTCATAACACTTTAACCAGAGTGACGGGAGAGCGGCATTTCAGAAAACGTGCTTATCTCGGCGAGAAAAAGCGATTTCGGCAATAAAATTTAAAACGCGTGTAAAACATAAACCAAACGATGAAATTGGTTATTTCTTCATGTATAATGATCAACTCGATACTCCCTAGCCCCCAACAGCCTTTTTTTTCATAACACTTTAACCAGAGTGACGGGAGAGCGGCATTTCAGAAAACGTGCTTATCTCGGCGAGAAAAAGCGATTTCGGCAATAAAATTTAAAACGCGTGTAAAACATAAACCAAACGATGAAATTGGTTATTTCTTCAAGTATAATGATCAACTCGATACTCCCTAGCCCCCAACAGCCTTTTTTTTCATAACACTTTAACCAGAGTGACGGGAGAGCGGCATTTCAGAAAACGTGCTTATCTCGGCGAGAAAAAGCGATTTCGGCAATAAAATTTAAAACGCGTGTAAAACATAAACCAAACGATGAAATTGGTTATTTCTTCATGTATAATGATCAACTCGATACTCCCTAGCCCCCAACAGCCTTTTTTTTCATAACACTTCAACCAGAGTGACGGGAGAGCGGCATTTCAGAAAACGTGCTTATCTCGGCGAGAAAAAGCGATTTCGGCAATAAAATTTAAAACGCGTGTAAAACATAAACCAAACGATGAAATTGGTTATTTCTTCATGTATAATGATCAACTCGATACTCCCTAGCCCCCAACAGCCTTTTTTTTCATAACACTTTAACCAGAGTGACGGGAGAGCGGCATTTCAGAAAACGTGCTTATCTCGGCGAGAAAAAGCGATTTCGGCAATAAAATTTAAAACGCGTGTAAAACATAAACCAAACGATGAAATTGGTTATTTCTTCATGTTTAATGATCAACTCGAGTCGAGCTCCAGGGAGAGAGGCTGATTTTTCGCTTTTTGAGGCCGACCGACGAACCGGCGCGGGGCGGACTCAAAAGCCCGCAGAGCCGTAGGCACTTAGAAAAGTTTCGCCTTTGGCTGTGAGCTCCAGGGGAGAGGCTGGTTTTGCGTTATTTTAGGCCGGCTGGAGAACCGGCGCGGGTCGGACGCACAATCCCCGCAGAGCCGTGGGCACTTAGAAAAATTTTGCCAAGTTGGCTCTGAGCGCCTGGTACCTAATATGGAAGTATAGAGGCCGACTTTCGGGCAAGATCACGCCGCGTTAGGCTTCCAGGACCCCGGCTAAGCAATTTTACCGGGCCGCCTGGTTCTTTTTTTGAACCAGCCCGGTTCTTTTTACACTTCCAGCTGGAGCTCAGCAGCGGCTTTTTGCGCAAGATCACGCCGGGTTAGGCTTCCAGGACCTCGGCTAAGCAATTCTACCGGGCCGCCCGGTTCTTTTTTTGAACCAGCCCGGTTCTTTTTACACTTCCAGCTGGAGCTCACGAGCGGCTTTTTGAACAAGATCACGCCGTGTTAGGCTTCCAGAGCCCCGGCTAAGCAATTTTACCGGCCCGCCCGGTTCTTTTTTTTAACCAGGCCGGTTCTTTTTACACTTCCAGCTCGAGCTCAGCAGCGGGTTTTTGGACAAGATCACGCCGTGTTAGGCTTCCAGAGCCCCGGCTAAGCAATTTTACAGGGTCGCCCGGTTCTTTTTTTTAACCAGCCCGGTTTTTTTTACACTTCCAGCTGGAGCTCAGCAGCGGCTTTTTGCACAGTATCACGCCGGGTTAGGCTTCCAGAGCCCCGGCTAAGCAATTTTACCGGGCCGCCCGGTTCTTTTTTTTAACCAGCCCGGTTCTTTTTACACTTCCAGCTGGAGCTCAGCAGCGGCTTTTTGGACAAGATCACGCCGTGTTAGGCTTCCAGAGCCCCGGCTAAGCAATTTTACCGGGTCGCCCGGTTCTTTTTTTAACCAGCCCGGTTCTTTTTACACTTCCAGCTGGAGCTCAGCATCGTGTAAAACATAAACCAAACGATGAAATTGGTTATTTCTTCATGTATAATGATCAACTCGATACTCCCCAGCCCCCAACAGCCTTTTTTTTTCATAACACTTTAACCAGAGTGACGGGAGAGCGGCATTTCAGAAAATGTGCTTATCTCGGCGAGAAAAAGCGATTTCGGCAATAAAATTTAAAACGCGTGTAAAACATAAACCAAACGATGAAATTGGTTATTTCTTCATGTATAATGATCAACTCGATACTCCCTAGCCCCCAACAGCCTTTTTTTTCATAACACTTTAACCAGAGTGACGGGAGAGCGGCATTTCAGAAAACGTGCTTATCTCGGCGAGAAAAAGCGATTTCGGCAATAAAATTTAAAACGCGTGTAAAACATAAACCAAACGATGAAATTGGTTATTTCTTCATGTATAATGATCAACTCGATACTCCCTAGCCCCCAACAGCCTTTTTTTTCATAACACTTTAACCAGAGTGACGGGAGAGCGGCATTTCAGAAAACGTGCTTATCTCGGCGAGAAAAAGCGATTTCGGCAATAAAATTTAAAACGCGTGTAAAACATAAACCAAACGATGAAATTGGTTATTTCTTCATGTATAATGATCAACTCGATACTCCCTAGCCCCCAACAGCCTTTTTTTTCATAACACTTTAACCAGAGTGACGGGAGAGCGGCATTTCAGAAAACGTGCTTATCTCGGCGAGAAAAAGCGATTTCGGCAATAAAATTTAAAACGCGTGTAAAACATAAACCAAACGATGAAATTGGTTATTTCTTCATGTATAATGATCAACTCGATACTCCCTAGCCCCCAACAGCCTTTTTTTTCATAACACTTTAACCAGAGTGACGGGAGAGCGGCATTTCAGAAAACGTGCTTATCTCGGCGAGAAAAAGCGATTTCGGCAATAAAATTTAAAACGCGTGTAAAAC
>NW_028232471.1:0-33300 GCF_054491065.1 Syngnathus leptorhynchus | reverse complement strand
AGAAAAAGCGATTTCGGCAATAAAATTTAAAACGCGTGTAAAACATAAACCAAACGATGAAATTGGTTATTTCTTCATGTATAATGATCAACTCGATACTCCCTAGCCCCCAACAGCCTTTTTTTTCATAACACTTTAACCAGAGTGACGGGAGAGCGGCATTTCAGAAAACGTGCTTATCTCGGCGAGAAAAAGCGATTTCGGCAATAAAATTTAAAACGCGTGTAAAACATAAACCAAACGATGAAATTGGTTATTTCTTCATGTATAATGATCAACTCGATACTCCCTAGCCCCCAACAGCCTTTTTTTTCATAACACTTTAACCAGAGTGACGGGAGAGCGGCATTTCAGAAAACGTGCTTATCTCGGCGAGAAAAAGCGATTTCGGCAATAAAATTTAAAACGCGTGTAAAACATAAACCAAACGATGAAATTGGTTATTTCTTCATGTATAATGATCAACTCGATACTCCCTAGCCCCCAACAGCCTTTTTTTTCATAACACTTTAACCAGAGTGACGGGAGAGCGGCATTTCAGAAAACGTGCTTATCTCGGCGAGAAAAAGCGATTTCGGCAATAAAATTTAAAACGCGTGTAAAAAATAAACCAAACGATGAAATTGGTTATTTCTTCATGTATAATGATCAACTCGATACTCCCTAGCCCCCAACAGCCTTTTTTTTCATAACACTTTAACCAGAGTGACGGGAGAGCGGCATTTCAGAAAACGTGCTTATCTCGGCGAGAAAAAGCGATTTCGGCAATAAAATTTAAAACGCGTGTAAAACATAAACCAAACGATGAAATTGGTTATTTCTTCATGTATAATGATCAACTCGATACTCCCTAGCCCCCAACAGCCTTTTTTTTCATAACACTTTAACCAGAGTGACGGGAGAGCGGCATTTCAGAAAACGTGCTTATCTCGGCGAGAAAAAGCGATTTCGGCAATAAAATTTAAAACGCGTGTAAAACATAAACCAAACGATGAAATTGGTTATTTCTTCATGTATAATGATCAACTCGATACTCCCTAGCCCCCAACAGCCTTTTTTTTCATAACACTTTAACCAGAGTGACGGGAGAGCGGCATTTCAGAAAACGTGCTTATCTCGGCGAGAAAAAGCGATTTCGGCAATAAAATTTAAAACGCGTGTAAAACATAAACCAAACGATGAAATTGGTTATTTCTTCATGTATAATGATCAACTCGATACTCCCTAGCCCCCAACAGCCTTTTTTTTCATAACACTTTAACCAGAGTGACGGGAGAGCGGCATTTCAGAAAACGTGCTTATCTCGGCGAGAAAAAGCGATTTCGGCAATAAAATTTAAAACGCGTGTAAAACATAAACCAAACGATGAAATTGGTTATTTCTTCATGTATAATGATCAACTCGATACTCCCTAGCCCCCAACAGCCTTTTTTTTCATAACACTTTAACCAGAGTGACGGGAGAGCGGCATTTCAGAAAACGTGCTTATCTCGGCGAGAAAAAGCGATTTCGGCAATAAAATTTAAAACGCGTGTAAAACATAAACCAAACGATGAAATTGGTTATTTCTTCATGTATAATGATCAACTCGATACTCCCTAGCCCCCAACAGCCTTTTTTTTCATAACACTTTAACCAGAGTGACGGGAGAGCGGCATTTCAGAAAACGTGCTTATCTCGGCGAGAAAAAGCGATTTCGGCAATAAAATTTAAAACGCGTGTAAAACATAAACCAAACGATGAAATTGGTTATTTCTTCATGTATAATGATCAACTCGATACTCCCTAGCCCCCAACAGCCTTTTTTTTCATAACACTTTAACCAGAGTGACGGGAGAGCGGCATTTCAGAAAACGTGCTTATCTCGGCGAGAAAAAGCGATTTCGGCAATAAAATTTAAAACGCGTGTAAAACATAAACCAAACGATGAAATTGGTTATTTCTTCATGTATAATGATCAACTCGATACTCCCTAGCCCCCAACAGCCTTTTTTTTCATAACACTTTAACCAGAGTGACGGGAGAGCGGCATTTCAGAAAACGTGCTTATCTCGGCGAGAAAAAGCGATTTCGGCAATAAAATTTAAAACGCGTGTAAAACATAAACCAAACGATGAAATTGGTTATTTCTTCATGTATAATGATCAACTCGATACTCCCTAGCCCCCAACAGCCTTTTTTTTCATAACACTTTAACCAGAGTGACGGGAGAGCGGCATTTCAGAAAACGTGCTTATCTCAGCGAGAAAAAGCGATTTCGGCAATAAAATTTAAAACGCGTGTAAAACATAAACCAAACGATGAAATTGGTTATTTCTTCATGTATAATGATCAACTCGATACTCCCTAGCCCTTAACAGCCTTTTTTTTCATAACACTTTAACCAGAGTGACGGGAGAGCGGCATTTCAGAAAACGTGCTTATCTCGGCGAGAAAAAGCGATTTCGGCAATAAAATTTAAAACGCGTGTAAAACATAAACCAAACGATGAAATTGGTTATTTCTTCATGTATAATGATCAACTCGATACTCCCTAGCCCCCAACAGCCTTTTTTTTCATAACACTTTAACCAGAGTGACGGGAGAGCGGCATTTCAGAAAACGTGCTTATCTCGGCGAGAAAAAGCGATTTCGGCAATAAAATTTAAAACGCGTGTAAAACATAAACCAAACGATGAAATTGGTTATTTCTTCATGTATAATGATCAACTCGATACTCCCTAGCCCCCAACAGCCTTTTTTTTCATAACACTTTAACCAGAGTGACGGGAGAGCGGCATTTCAGAAAACGTGCTTATCTCGGCGAGAAAAAGCGATTTCGGCAATAAAATTTAAAACGCGTGTAAAACATAAACCAAACGATGAAATTGGTTATTTCTTCATGTATAATGATCAACTCGATACTCCCTAGCCCCCAACAGCCTTTTTTTTCATAACACTTTAACCAGAGTGACGGGAGAGCGGCATTTCAGAAAACGTGCTTATCTCGGCGAGAAAAAGCGATTTCGGCAATAAAATTTAAAACGCGTGTAAAACATAAACCAAACGATGAAATTGGTTATTTCTTCATGTATAATGATCAACTCGATACTCCCTAGCCCCCAACAGCCTTTTTTTTCATAACACTTTAACCAGAGTGACGGGAGAGCGGCATTTCAGAAAACGTGCTTATCTCGGCGAGAAAAAGCGATTTCGGCAATAAAATTTAAAACGCGTGTAAAACATAAACCAAACGATGAAATTGGTTATTTTTCATGTATAATGATCAACTCGATACTCCCTAGCCCCCAACAGCCTTTTTTTTCATAACACTTTAACCAGAGTGACGGGAGAGCGGCATTTCAGAAAACGTGCTTATCTCGGCGAGAAAAAGCGATTTCGGCAATAAAATTTAAAACGCGTGTAAAACATAAACCAAACGATGAAATTGGTTATTTCTTCATGTATAATGATCAACTCGAGTCGAGCTCCAGGGAGAGAGGCTGATTTTTCGCTTTTTGAGGCCGACCGACGAACCGGCGCGGGGCGGACTCAAAAGCCCGCAGAGCCGTAGGCACTTAGAAAAGTTTCGCCTTTGGCTGTGAGCTCCAGGGGGAGAGGCTGGTTTTGCGTTATTTTAGGCCGGCTGGAGAACCGGCGCGGGTCGGACGCACAATCCCCGCAGAGCCGTGGGCACTTAGAAAATTTTTGCCAAGTTGGCTCTGAGCGCCTGGTACCTAATATGGAAGTATAGAGGCCGACTTTCGGGCAAGATCACGCCGCGTTAGGCTTCCAGGACCCCGGCTAAGCAATTTTACCGGGCCGCCCGGTTCTTTTTTTGAACCAGCCCGGTTCTTTTTACACTTCCAGCTGGAGCTCAGCAGCGGCTTTTTGCCTAAGATCACGCCGGGTTAGGCTTCCAGGACCTCGGCTAAGCAATTCTACCGGGCCGCCCGGTTCTTTTTTTGAACCAGCCCGGTTCTTTTTACACTTCCAGCTGGAGCTCACGAGCGGCTTTTTGGACAAGATCACGCCGTGTTAGGCTTCCAGAGCCCCGGCTAAGCAATTTTACCGGCCCGCCCGGTTCTTTTTTTTAACCAGCCCGGTTCTTTTTACACTTCCAGCTGGAGCTCAGCAGCGGGTTTTTGGACAAGATCACGCCGTGTTAGGCTTCCAGAGCCCCGGCTAAGCAATTTTACAGGGTCGCCCGGTTCTTTTTTTTAACCAGCCCGTTTTTTTTTACACTTCCAGCTGGAGCTCAGCAGCGGCTTTTTGCACAGTATCACGCCGGGTTAGGCTTCCAGAGCCCCGGCTAAGCAATTTTACCGGGCCGCCCGGTTCTTTTTTTTAACCAGCCCGGTTCTTTTTACACTTCCAGCTGGAGCTCAGCAGCGGCTTTTTGGACAAGATCACGCCGTGTTAGGCTTCCAGAGCCCCGGCTAAGCAATTTTACCGGGTCGGCCGGTTCTTTTTTTTTAACCAGCCCGGTTCTTTTTACACTTCCAGCTCGAGCTCAGCAGCGGCTTTTTGGACAAGATCACGCCGTGTTAGGCCTCCAGAGCCCCGGCTAAGCAATTTTACCGGGTCGCCCGGTTCTTTTTTTAACCAGCCCGGTTCTTTTTACACTTCCAGCTGGAGCTCAGCATCGTGTAAAACATAAACCAAACGATGAAATTGGTTATTTCTTCATGTATAATGATCAACTCGATACTCCCTAGCCCCCAACAGCCTTTTTTTTCATAACACTTTAACCAGAGTGACGGGAGAGCGGCATTTCAGAAAACGTGCTTATCTCGGCGAGAAAAAGCGATTTCGGCAATAAAATTTAAAACGCGTGTAAAACATAAACCAAACGATGAAATTGGTTATTTCTTCATGTATAATGATCAACTCGATACTCCCTAGCCCCCAACAGCCTTTTTTTTCATAACACTTTAACCAGAGTGACGGGAGAGCGGCATTTCAGAAAACGTGCTTATCTCGGCGAGAAAAAGCGATTTCGGCAATAAAATTTAAAACGCGTGTAAAACATAAACCAAACGATGAAATTGGTTATTTCTTCATGTATAATGATCAACTCGATACTCCCTAGCCCCCAACAGCCTTTTTTTTCATAACACTTTAACCAGAGTGACGGGAGAGCGGCATTTCAGAAAACGTGCTTATCTCGGCGAGAAAAAGCGATTTCGGCAATAAAATTTAAAACGCGTGTAAAACATAAACCAAACGATGAAATTGGTTATTTCTTCATGTATAATGATCAACTCGATACTCCCTAGCCCCCAACAGCCTTTTTTTTCATAACACTTTAACCAGAGTGACGGGAGAGCGGCATTTCAGAAAACGTGCTTATCTCGGCGAGAAAAAGCGATTTCGGCAATAAAATTTAAAACGCGTGTAAAACATAAACCAAACGATGAAATTGGTTATTTCTTCATGTATAATGATCAACTCGATACTCCCTAGCCCCCAACAGCCTTTTTTTTCATAACACTTTAACCAGAGTGACGGGAGAGCGGCATTTCAGAAAACGTGCTTATCTCGGCGAGAAAAAGCGATTTCGGCAATAACATTTAAAACGCGTGTAAAACATAAACCAAACGATGAAATTGGTTATTTCTTCATGTATAATAATCAACTCGATACTCCCTAGCCCCCAACAGCCTTTTTTTTCATAACACTTTAACCAGAGTGACGGGAGAGCGGCATTTCAGAAAACGTGCTTATCTCGGCGAGAAAAAGCGATTTCGGCAATAAAATTTAAAACGCGTGTAAAACATAAACCAAACGATGAAATTGGTTATTTCTTCATGTATAATGATCAACTCGATACTCCCTAGCCCCCAACAGCCTTTTTTTTCATAACACTTTAACCAGAGTGACGGGAGAGCGGCATTTCAGAAAACGTGCTTATCTCGGCGAGAAAAAGCGATTTCGGCAATAAAATTTAAAACGCGTGTAAAACATAAACCAAACGATGAAATTGGTTATTTCTTCATGTATAATGATCAACTCGATACTCCCTAGCCCCCAACAGCCTTTTTTTTCATAACACTTTAACCAGAGTGACGGGAGAGCGGCATTTCAGAAAACGTGCTTATCTCGGCGAGAAAAAGCGATTTCGGCAATAAAATTTAAAACGCGTGTAAAACATAAACCAAACGATGAAATTGGTTATTTCTTCATGTATAATGATCAACTCGATACTCCCTAGCCCCCAACAGCCTTTTTTTTCATAACACTTTAACCAGAGTGACGGGAGAGCGGCATTTCAGAAAACGTGCTTATCTCGGCGAGAAAAAGCGATTTCGGCAATAAAATTTAAAACGCGTGTAAAACATAAACCAAACGATGAAATTGGTTATTTCTTCATGTATAATGATCAACTCGATACTCCCTAGCCCCCAACAGCCTTTTTTTTCATAACACTTTAACCAGAGTGACGGGAGAGCGGCATTTCAGAAAACGTGCTTATCTCGGCGAGAAAAAGCGATTTCGGCAATAAAATTTAAAACGCGTGTAAAACATAAACCAAACGATGAAATTGGTTATTTCTTCATGTATAATGATCAACTCGATACTCCCTAGCCCCCAACAGCCTTTTTTTTCATAACACTTTAACCAGAGTGACGGGAGAGCGGCATTTCAGAAAACGTGCTTATCTCGGCGAGAAAAAGCGATTTCGGCAATAAAATTTAAAACGCGTGTAAAACATAAACCAAACGATGAAATTGGTTATTTCTTCATGTATAATGATCAACTCGATACTCCCTAGCCCCCAACAGCCTTTTTTTTCATAACACTTTAACCAGAGTGACGGGAGAGCGGCATTTCAGAAAACGTGCTTATCTCGGCGAGAAAAAGCGATTTCGGCAATAAAATTTAAAACGCGTGTAAAACATAAACCAAACGATGAAATTGGTTATTTCTTCATGTATAATGATCAACTCGATACTCCCTAGCCCCCAACAGCCTTTTTTTTCATAACACTTTAACCAGAGTGACGGGAGAGCGGCATTTCAGAAAACGTGCTTATCTCGGCGAGAAAAAGCGATTTCGGCAATAAAATTTAAAACGCGTGTAAAACATAAACCAAACGATGAAATTGGTTATTTCTTCATGTATAATGATCAACTCGATACTCCCTAGCCCCCAACAGCCTTTTTTTTCATAACACTTTAACCAGAGTGACGGGAGAGCGGCATTTCAGAAAACGTGCTTATCTCGGCGAGAAAAAGCGATTTCGGCAATAAAATTTAAAACGCGTGTAAAACATAAACCAAACGATGAAATTGGTTATTTCTTCATGTATAATGATCAACTCGATACTCCCTAGCCCCCAACAGCCTTTTTTTTCATAACACTTTAACCAGAGTGACGGGAGAGCGGCATTTCAGAAAACGTGCTTATCTCGGCGAGAAAAAGCGATTTCGGCAATAAAATTTAAAACGCGTGTAAAACATAAACCAAACGATGAAATTGGTTATTTCTTCATGTATAATGATCAACTCGATACTCCCTAGCCCCCAACAGCCTTTTTTTTCATAACACTTTAACCAGAGTGACGGGAGAGCGGCATTTCAGAAAACGTGCTTATCTCGGCGAGAAAAAGCGATTTCGGCAATAAAATTTAAAACGCGTGTAAAACATAAACCAAACGATGAAATTGGTTATTTCTTCATGTATAATGATCAACTCGATACTCCCTAGCCCCCAACAGCCTTTTTTTTCATAACACTTTAACCAGAGTGACGGGAGAGCGGCATTTCAGAAAACGTGCTTATCTCGGCGAGAAAAAGCGATTTCGGCAATAAAATTTAAAACGCGTGTAAAACATAAACCAAACGATGAAATTGGTTATTTCTTCATGTATAATGATCAACTCGATACTCCCTAGCCCCCAACAGCCTTTTTTTTCATAACACTTTAACCAGAGTGACGGGAGAGCGGCATTTCAGAAAACGTGCTTATCTCGGCGAGAAAAAGCGATTTCGGCAATAAAATTTAAAACGCGTGTAAAACATAAACCAAACGATGAAATTGGTTATTTCTTCATGTATAATGATCAACTCGATACTCCCTAGCCCCCAACAGCCTTTTTTTTCATAACACTTTAACCAGAGTGACGGGAGAGCGGCATTTCAGAAAACGTGCTTATCTCGGCGAGAAAAAGCGATTTCGGCAATAAAATTTAAAACGCGTGTAAAACATAAACCAAACGATGAAATTGGTTATTTCTTCATGTATAATGATCAACTCGAGTCGAGCTCCAGGGAGAGAGGCTGATTTTTCGCTTTTTGAGGCCGACCGACGAACCGGCGCGGGGCGGACTCAAAAGCCCGCAGAGCCGTAGGCACTTAGAAAAGTTTCGCCTTTGGCTGTGAGCTCCAGGGGGAGAGGCTGGTTTTGCGTTATTTTAGGCCGGCTGGAGAACCGGCGCGGGTCGGACGCACAATCCCCGCAGAGCCGTGGGCACTTAGAAAATTTTTGCCAAGTTGGCTCTGAGCGCCTGGTACCTAATATGGAAGTATAGAGGCCGACTTTCGGGCAAGATCACGCCGCGTTAGGCTTCCAGGACCCCGGCTAAGCAATTTTACCGGGCCGCCCGGTTCTTTTTTTGAACCAGCCCGGTTCTTTTTACACTTCCAGCTGGAGCTCAGCAGCGGCTTTTTGCCTAAGATCACGCCGGGTTAGGCTTCCAGGACCTCGGCTAAGCAATTCTACCGGGCCGCCCGGTTCTTTTTTTGAACCAGCCCGGTTCTTTTTACACTTCCAGCTGGAGCTCACGAGCGGCTTTTTGGACAAGATCACGCCGTGTTAGGCTTCCAGAGCCCCGGCTAAGCAATTTTACCGGCCCGCCCGGTTCTTTTTTTTAACCAGCCCGGTTCTTTTTACACTTCCAGCTGGAGCTCAGCAGCGGGTTTTTGGACAAGATCACGCCGTGTTAGGCTTCCAGAGCCCCGGCTAAGCAATTTTACAGGGTCGCCCGGTTCTTTTTTTTAACCAGCCCGGTTTTTTTTACACTTCCAGCTGGAGCTCAGCAGCGGCTTTTTGCACAGTATCACGCCGGGTTAGGCTTCCAGAGCCCCGGCTAAGCAATTTTACCGGGCCGCCCGGTTCTTTTTTTTAACCAGCCCGGTTCTTTTTACACTTCCAGCTGGAGCTCAGCAGCGGCTTTTTGGACAAGATCACGCCGTGTTAGGCTTCCAGAGCCCCGGCTAAGCAATTTTACCGGGTCGGCCGGTTCTTTTTTTTTAACCAGCCCGGTTCTTTTTACACTTCCAGCTCGAGCTCAGCAGCGGCTTTTTGGACAAGATCACGCCGTGTTAGGCCTCCAGAGCCCCGGCTAAGCAATTTTACCGGGTCGCCCGGTTCTTTTTTTAACCAGCCCGGTTCTTTTTACACTTCCAGCTGGAGCTCAGCATCGTGTAAAACATAAACCAAACGATGAAATTGGTTATTTCTTCATGTATAATGATCAACTCGATACTCCCTAGCCCCCAACAGCCTTTTTTTTCATAACACTTTAACCAGAGTGACGGGAGAGCGGCATTTCAGAAAACGTGCTTATCTCGGCGAGAAAAAGCGATTTCGGCAATAAAATTTAAAACGCGTGTAAAACATAAACCAAACGATGAAATTGGTTATTTCTTCATGTATAATGATCAACTCGATACTCCCTAGCCCCCAACAGCCTTTTTTTTCATAACACTTTAACCAGAGTGACGGGAGAGCGGCATTTCAGAAAACGTGCTTATCTCGGCGAGAAAAAGCGATTTCGGCAATAAAATTTAAAACGCGTGTAAAACATAAACCAAACGATGAAATTGGTTATTTCTTCATGTATAATGATCAACTCGATACTCCCTAGCCCCCAACAGCCTTTTTTTTCATAACACTTTAACCAGAGTGACGGGAGAGCGGCATTTCAGAAAACGTGCTTATCTCGGCGAGAAAAAGCGATTTCGGCAATAAAATTTAAAACGCGTGTAAAACATAAACCAAACGATGAAATTGGTTATTTCTTCATGTATAATGATCAACTCGATACTCCCTAGCCCCCAACAGCCTTTTTTTTCATAACACTTTAACCAGAGTGACGGGAGAGCGGCATTTCAGAAAACGTGCTTATCTCGGCGAGAAAAAGCGATTTCGGCAATAAAATTTAAAACGCGTGTAAAACATAAACCAAACGATGAAATTGGTTATTTCTTCATGTATAATGATCAACTCGATACTCCCTAGCCCCCAACAGCCTTTTTTTTCATAACACTTTAACCAGAGTGACGGGAGAGCGGCATTTCAGAAAACGTGCTTATCTCGGCGAGAAAAAGCGATTTCGGCAATAACATTTAAAACGCGTGTAAAACATAAACCAAACGATGAAATTGGTTATTTCTTCATGTATAATAATCAACTCGATACTCCCTAGCCCCCAACAGCCTTTTTTTTCATAACACTTTAACCAGAGTGACGGGAGAGCGGCATTTCAGAAAACGTGCTTATCTCGGCGAGAAAAAGCGATTTCGGCAATAAAATTTAAAACGCGTGTAAAACATAAACCAAACGATGAAATTGGTTATTTCTTCATGTATAATGATCAACTCGATACTCCCTAGCCCCCAACAGCCTTTTTTTTCATAACACTTTAACCAGAGTGACGGGAGAGCGGCATTTCAGAAAACGTGCTTATCTCGGCGAGAAAAAGCGATTTCGGCAATAAAATTTAAAACGCGTGTAAAACATAAACCAAACGATGAAATTGGTTATTTCTTCATGTATAATGATCAACTCGATACTCCCTAGCCCCCAACAGCCTTTTTTTTCATAACACTTTAACCAGAGTGACGGGAGAGCGGCATTTCAGAAAACGTGCTTATCTCGGCGAGAAAAAGCGATTTCGGCAATAAAATTTAAAACGCGTGTAAAACATAAACCAAACGATGAAATTGGTTATTTCTTCATGTATAATGATCAACTCGATACTCCCTAGCCCCCAACAGCCTTTTTTTTCATAACACTTTAACCAGAGTGACGGGAGAGCGGCATTTCAGAAAACGTGCTTATCTCGGCGAGAAAAAGCGATTTCGGCAATAAAATTTAAAACGCGTGTAAAACATAAACCAAACGATGAAATTGGTTATTTCTTCATGTATAATGATCAACTCGATACTCCCTAGCCCCCAACAGCCTTTTTTTTCATAACACTTTAACCAGAGTGACGGGAGAGCGGCATTTCAGAAAACGTGCTTATCTCGGCGAGAAAAAGCGATTTCGGCAATAAAATTTAAAACGCGTGTAAAACATAAACCAAACGATGAAATTGGTTATTTCTTCATGTATAATGATCAACTCGATACTCCCTAGCCCCCAACAGCCTTTTTTTTCATAACACTTTAACCAGAGTGACGGGAGAGCGGCATTTCAGAAAACGTGCTTATCTCGGCGAGAAAAAGCGATTTCGGCAATAAAATTTAAAACGCGTGTAAAACATAAACCAAACGATGAAATTGGTTATTTCTTCATGTATAATGATCAACTCGATACTCCCTAGCCCCCAACAGCCTTTTTTTTCATAACACTTTAACCAGAGTGACGGGAGAGCGGCATTTCAGAAAACGTGCTTATCTCGGCGAGAAAAAGCGATTTCGGCAATAAAATTTAAAACGCGTGTAAAACATAAACCAAACGATGAAATTGGTTATTTCTTCATGTATAATGATCAACTCGATACTCCCTAGCCCCCAACAGCCTTTTTTTTCATAACACTTTAACCAGAGTGACGGGAGAGCGGCATTTCAGAAAACGTGCTTATCTCGGCGAGAAAAAGCGATTTCGGCAATAAAATTTAAAACGCGTGTAAAACATAAACCAAACGATGAAATTGGTTATTTCTTCATGTATAATGATCAACTCGATACTCCCTAGCCCCCAACAGCCTTTTTTTTCATAACACTTTAACCAGAGTGACGGGAGAGCGGCATTTCAGAAAACGTGCTTATCTCGGCGAGAAAAAGCGATTTCGGCAATAAAATTTAAAACGCGTGTAAAACATAAACCAAACGATGAAATTGGTTATTTCTTCATGTATAATGATCAACTCGATACTCCCTAGCCCCCAACAGCCTTTTTTTTCATAACACTTTAACCAGAGTGACGGGAGAGCGGCATTTCAGAAAACGTGCTTATCTCGGCGAGAAAAAGCGATTTCGGCAATAAAATTTAAAACGCGTGTAAAACATAAACCAAACGATGAAATTGGTTATTTCTTCATGTATAATGATCAACTCGATACTCCCTAGCCCCCAACAGCCTTTTTTTTCATAACACTTTAACCAGAGTGACGGGAGAGCGGCATTTCAGAAAACGTGCTTATCTCGGCGAGAAAAAGCGATTTCGGCAATAAAATTTAAAACGCGTGTAAAACATAAACCAAACGATGAAATTGGTTATTTCTTCATGTATAATGATCAACTCGATACTCCCTAGCCCCCAACAGCCTTTTTTTTCATAACACTTTAACCAGAGTGACGGGAGAGCGGCATTTCAGA
Organism: Syngnathus leptorhynchus; assembly: GCF_054491065.1. Taxonomy (NCBI): domain Eukaryota; kingdom Metazoa; phylum Chordata; class Actinopteri; order Syngnathiformes; family Syngnathidae; genus Syngnathus; species Syngnathus leptorhynchus. The sequence continues at coordinate 20,770 of NW_028232471.1, read as the reverse complement.
AAACGTGCTTATCTCGGCGAGAAAAAGCGATTTCGGCAATAAAATTTAAAACGCGTGTAAAACATAAACCAAACGATGAAATTGGTTATTTCTTCATGTATAATGATCAACTCGATACTCCCTAGCCCCCAACAGCCTTTTTTTTCATAACACTTTAACCAGAGTGACGGGAGAGCGGCATTTCAGAAAACGTGCTTATCTCGGCGAGAAAAAGCGATTTCGGCAATAAAATTTAAAACGCGTGTAAAACATAAACCAAACGATGAAATTGGTTATTTCTTCATGTATAATGATCAACTCGATACTCCCTAGCCCCCAACAGCCTTTTTTTTCATAACACTTTAACCAGAGTGACGGGAGAGCGGCATTTCAGAAAACGTGCTTATCTCGGCGAGAAAAAGCGATTTCGGCAATAAAATTTAAAACGCGTGTAAAACATAAACCAAACGATGAAATTGGTTATTTCTTCATGTATAATGATCAACTCGATACTCCCTAGCCCCCAACAGCCTTTTTTTTCATAACACTTTAACCAGAGTGACGGGAGAGCGGCATTTCAGAAAACGTGCTTATCTCGGCGAGAAAAAGCGATTTCGGCAATAAAATTTAAAACGCGTGTAAAACATAAACCAAACGATGAAATTGGTTATTTCTTCATGTATAATGATCAACTCGATACTCCCTAGCCCCCAACAGCCTTTTTTTTCATAACACTTTAACCAGAGTGACGGGAGAGCGGCATTTCAGAAAACGTGCTTATCTCGGCGAGAAAAAGCGATTTCGGCAATAAAATTTAAAACGCGTGTAAAACATAAACCAAACGATGAAATTGGTTATTTCTTCATGTATAATGATCAACTCGATACTCCCTAGCCCCCAACAGCCTTTTTTTTCATAACACTTTAACCAGAGTGACGGGAGAGCGGCATTTCAGAAAACGTGCTTATCTCGGCGAGAAAAAGCGATTTCGGCAATAAAATTTAAAACGCGTGTAAAACATAAACCAAACGATGAAATTGGTTATTTCTTCATGTATAATGATCAACTCGATACTCCCTAGCCCCCAACAGCCTTTTTTTTCATAACACTTTAACCAGAGTGACGGGAGAGCGGCATTTCAGAAAACGTGCTTATCTCGGCGAGAAAAAGCGATTTCGGCAATAAAATTTAAAACGCGTGTAAAACATAAACCAAACGATGAAATTGGTTATTTCTTCATGTATAATGATCAACTCGATACTCCCTAGCCCCCAACAGCCTTTTTTTTCATAACACTTTAACCAGAGTGACGGGAGAGCGGCATTTCAGAAAACGTGCTTATCTCGGCGAGAAAAAGCGATTTCGGCAATAAAATTTAAAACGCGTGTAAAACATAAACCAAACGATGAAATTGGTTATTTCTTCATGTATAATGATCAACTCGATACTCCCTAGCCCCCAACAGCCTTTTTTTTCATAACACTTTAACCAGAGTGACGGGAGAGCGGCATTTCAGAAAACGTGCTTATCTCGGCGAGAAAAAGCGATTTCGGCAATAAAATTTAAAACGCGTGTAAAACATAAACCAAACGATGAAATTGGTTATTTCTTCATGTATAATGATCAACTCGATACTCCCTAGCCCCCAACAGCCTTTTTTTTCATAACACTTTAACCAGAGTGACGGGAGAGCGGCATTTCAGAAAACGTGCTTATCTCGGCGAGAAAAAGCGATTTCGGCAATAAAATTTAAAACGCGTGTAAAACATAAACCAAACGATGAAATTGGTTATTTCTTCATGTATAATGATCAACTCGATACTCCCTAGCCCCCAACAGCCTTTTTTTTCATAACACTTTAACCAGAGTGACGGGAGAGCGGCATTTCAGAAAACGTGCTTATCTCGGCGAGAAAAAGCGATTTCGGCAATAAAATTTAAAACGCGTGTAAAACATAAACCAAACGATGAAATTGGTTATTTCTTCATGTATAATGATCAACTCGATACTCCCTAGCCCCCAACAGCCTTTTTTTTCATAACACTTTAACCAGAGTGACGGGAGAGCGGCATTTCAGAAAACGTGCTTATCTCGGCGAGAAAAAGCGATTTCGGCAATAAAATTTAAAACGCGTGTAAAACATAAACCAAACGATGAAATTGGTTATTTCTTCATGTATAATGATCAACTCGATACTCCCTAGCCCCCAACAGCCTTTTTTTTCATAACACTTTAACCAGAGTGACGGGAGAGCGGCATTTCAGAAAACGTGCTTATCTCGGCGAGAAAAAGCGATTTCGGCAATAAAATTTAAAACGCGTGTAAAACATAAACCAAACGATGAAATTGGTTATTTCTTCATGTATAATGATCAACTCGATACTCCCTAGCCCCCAACAGCCTTTTTTTTCATAACACTTTAACCAGAGTGACGGGAGAGCGGCATTTCAGAAAACGTGCTTATCTCGGCGAGAAAAAGCGATTTCGGCAATAAAATTTAAAACGCGTGTAAAACATAAACCAAACGATGAAATTGGTTATTTCTTCATGTATAATGATCAACTCGATACTCCCTAGCCCCCAACAGCCTTTTTTTTCATAACACTTTAACCAGAGTGACGGGAGAGCGGCATTTCAGAAAACGTGCTTATCTCGGCGAGAAAAAGCGATTTCGGCAATAAAATTTAAAACGCGTGTAAAACATAAACCAAACGATGAAATTGGTTATTTCTTCATGTATAATGATCAACTCGATACTCCCTAGCCCCCAACAGCCTTTTTTTTCATAACACTTTAACCAGAGTGACGGGAGAGCGGCATTTCAGAAAACGTGCTTATCTCGGCGAGAAAAAGCGATTTCGGCAATAAAATTTAAAACGCGTGTAAAACATAAACCAAACGATGAAATTGGTTATTTCTTCATGTATAATGATCAACTCGATACTCCCTAGCCCCCAACAGCCTTTTTTTTCATAACACTTTAACCAGAGTGACGGGAGAGCGGCATTTCAGAAAACGTGCTTATCTCGGCGAGAAAAAGCGATTTCGGCAATAAAATTTAAAACGCGTGTAAAACATAAACCAAACGATGAAATTGGTTATTTCTTCATGTATAATGATCAACTCGATACTCCCTAGCCCCCAACAGCCTTTTTTTTCATAACACTTTAACCAGAGTGACGGGAGAGCGGCATTTCAGAAAACGTGCTTATCTCGGCGAGAAAAAGCGATTTCGGCAATAAAATTTAAAACGCGTGTAAAACATAAACCAAACGATGAAATTGGTTATTTCTTCATGTATAATGATCAACTCGATACTCCCTAGCCCCCAACAGCCTTTTTTTTCATAACACTTTAACCAGAGTGACGGGAGAGCGGCATTTCAGAAAACGTGCTTATCTCGGCGAGAAAAAGCGATTTCGGCAATAAAATTTAAAACGCGTGTAAAACATAAACCAAACGATGAAATTGGTTATTTCTTCATGTATAATGATCAACTCGATACTCCCTAGCCCCCAACAGCCTTTTTTTTCATAACACTTTAACCAGAGTGACGGGAGAGCGGCATTTCAGAAAACGTGCTTATCTCGGCGAGAAAAAGCGATTTCGGCAATAAAATTTAAAACGCGTGTAAAACATAAACCAAACGATGAAATTGGTTATTTCTTCATGTATAATGATCAACTCGATACTCCCTAGCCCCCAACAGCCTTTTTTTTCATAACACTTTAACCAGAGTGACGGGAGAGCGGCATTTCAGAAAACGTGCTTATCTCGGCGAGAAAAAGCGATTTCGGCAATAAAATTTAAAACGCGTGTAAAACATAAACCAAACGATGAAATTGGTTATTTCTTCATGTATAATGATCAACTCGATACTCCCTAGCCCCCAACAGCCTTTTTTTTCATAACACTTTAACCAGAGTGACGGGAGAGCGGCATTTCAGAAAACGTGCTTATCTCGGCGAGAAAAAGCGATTTCGGCAATAAAATTTAAAACGCGTGTAAAACATAAACCAAACGATGAAATTGGTTATTTCTTCATGTATAATGATCAACTCGATACTCCCTAGCCCCCAACAGCCTTTTTTTTCATAACACTTTAACCAGAGTGACGGGAGAGCGGCATTTCAGAAAACGTGCTTATCTCGGCGAGAAAAAGCGATTTCGGCAATAAAATTTAAAACGCGTGTAAAACATAAACCAAACGATGAAATTGGTTATTTCTTCATGTATAATGATCAACTCGATACTCCCTAGCCCCCAACAGCCTTTTTTTTCATAACACTTTAACCAGAGTGACGGGAGAGCGGCATTTCAGAAAACGTGCTTATCTCGGCGAGAAAAAGCGATTTCGGCAATAAAATTTAAAACGCGTGTAAAACATAAACCAAACGATGAAATTGGTTATTTCTTCATGTATAATGATCAACTCGATACTCCCTAGCCCCCAACAGCCTTTTTTTTCATAACACTTTAACCAGAGTGACGGGAGAGCGGCATTTCAGAAAACGTGCTTATCTCGGCGAGAAAAAGCGATTTCGGCAATAAAATTTAAAACGCGTGTAAAACATAAACCAAACGATGAAATTGGTTATTTCTTCATGTATAATGATCAACTCGATACTCCCTAGCCCCCAACAGCCTTTTTTTTCATAACACTTTAACCAGAGTGACGGGAGAGCGGCATTTCAGAAAACGTGCTTATCTCGGCGAGAAAAAGCGATTTCGGCAATAAAATTTAAAACGCGTGTAAAACATAAACCAAACGATGAAATTGGTTATTTCTTCATGTATAATGATCAACTCGATACTCCCTAGCCCCCAACAGCCTTTTTTTTCATAACACTTTAACCAGAGTGACGGGAGAGCGGCATTTCAGAAAACGTGCTTATCTCGGCGAGAAAAAGCGATTTCGGCAATAAAATTTAAAACGCGTGTAAAACATAAACCAAACGATGAAATTGGTTATTTCTTCATGTATAATGATCAACTCGATACTCCCTAGCCCCCAACAGCCTTTTTTTTCATAACACTTTAACCAGAGTGACGGGAGAGCGGCATTTCAGAAAACGTGCTTATCTCGGCGAGAAAAAGCGATTTCGGCAATAAAATTTAAAACGCGTGTAAAACATAAACCAAACGATGAAATTGGTTATTTCTTCATGTATAATGATCAACTCGATACTCCCTAGCCCCCAACAGCCTTTTTTTTCATAACACTTTAACCAGAGTGACGGGAGAGCGGCATTTCAGAAAACGTGCTTATCTCGGCGAGAAAAAGCGATTTCGGCAATAAAATTTAAAACGCGTGTAAAACATAAACCAAACGATGAAATTGGTTATTTCTTCATGTATAATGATCAACTCGATACTCCCTAGCCCCCAACAGCCTTTTTTTTCATAACACTTTAACCAGAGTGACGGGAGAGCGGCATTTCAGAAAACGTGCTTATCTCGGCGAGAAAAAGCGATTTCGGCAATAAAATTTAAAACGCGTGTAAAACATAAACCAAACGATGAAATTGGTTATTTCTTCATGTATAATGATCAACTCGATACTCCCTAGCCCCCAACAGCCTTTTTTTTCATAACACTTTAACCAGAGTGACGGGAGAGCGGCATTTCAGAAAACGTGCTTATCTCGGCGAGAAAAAGCGATTTCGGCAATAAAATTTAAAACGCGTGTAAAACATAAACCAAACGATGAAATTGGTTATTTCTTCATGTATAATGATCAACTCGATACTCCCTAGCCCCCAACAGCCTTTTTTTTCATAACACTTTAACCAGAGTGACGGGAGAGCGGCATTTCAGAAAACGTGCTTATCTCGGCGAGAAAAAGCGATTTCGGCAATAAAATTTAAAACGCGTGTAAAACATAAACCAAACGATGAAATTGGTTATTTCTTCATGTATAATGATCAACTCGATACTCCCTAGCCCCCAACAGCCTTTTTTTTCATAACACTTTAACCAGAGTGACGGGAGAGCGGCATTTCAGAAAACGTGCTTATCTCGGCGAGAAAAAGCGATTTCGGCAATAAAATTTAAAACGCGTGTAAAACATAAACCAAACGATGAAATTGGTTATTTCTTCATGTATAATGATCAACTCGATACTCCCTAGCCCCCAACAGCCTTTTTTTTCATAACACTTTAACCAGAGTGACGGGAGAGCGGCATTTCAGAAAACGTGCTTATCTCGGCGAGAAAAAGCGATTTCGGCAATAAAATTTAAAACGCGTGTAAAACATAAACCAAACGATGAAATTGGTTATTTCTTCATGTATAATGATCAACTCGATACTCCCTAGCCCCCAACAGCCTTTTTTTTCATAACACTTTAACCAGAGTGACGGGAGAGCGGCATTTCAGAAAACGTGCTTATCTCGGCGAGAAAAAGCGATTTCGGCAATAAAATTTAAAACGCGTGTAAAACATAAACCAAACGATGAAATTGGTTATTTCTTCATGTATAATGATCAACTCGATACTCCCTAGCCCCCAACAGCCTTTTTTTTCATAACACTTTAACCAGAGTGACGGGAGAGCGGCATTTCAGAAAACGTGCTTATCTCGGCGAGAAAAAGCGATTTCGGCAATAAAATTTAAAACGCGTGTAAAACATAAACCAAACGATGAAATTGGTTATTTCTTCATGTATAATGATCAACTCGATACTCCCTAGCCCCCAACAGCCTTTTTTTTCATAACACTTTAACCAGAGTGACGGGAGAGCGGCATTTCAGAAAACGTGCTTATCTCGGCGAGAAAAAGCGATTTCGGCAATAAAATTTAAAACGCGTGTAAAACATAAACCAAACGATGAAATTGGTTATTTCTTCATGTATAATGATCAACTCGATACTCCCTAGCCCCCAACAGCCTTTTTTTTCATAACACTTTAACCAGAGTGACGGGAGAGCGGCATTTCAGAAAACGTGCTTATCTCGGCGAGAAAAAGCGATTTCGGCAATAAAATTTAAAACGCGTGTAAAACATAAACCAAACGATGAAATTGGTTATTTCTTCATGTATAATGATCAACTCGATACTCCCTAGCCCCCAACAGCCTTTTTTTTCATAACACTTTAACCAGAGTGACGGGAGAGCGGCATTTCAGAAAACGTGCTTATCTCGGCGAGAAAAAGCGATTTCGGCAATAAAATTTAAAACGCGTGTAAAACATAAACCAAACGATGAAATTGGTTATTTCTTCATGTATAATGATCAACTCGATACTCCCTAGCCCCCAACAGCCTTTTTTTTCATAACACTTTAACCAGAGTGACGGGAGAGCGGCATTTCAGAAAACGTGCTTATCTCGGCGAGAAAAAGCGATTTCGGCAATAAAATTTAAAACGCGTGTAAAACATAAACCAAACGATGAAATTGGTTATTTCTTCATGTATAATGATCAACTCGATACTCCCTAGCCCCCAACAGCCTTTTTTTTCATAACACTTTAACCAGAGTGACGGGAGAGCGGCATTTCAGAAAACGTGCTTATCTCGGCGAGAAAAAGCGATTTCGGCAATAAAATTTAAAACGCGTGTAAAACATAAACCAAACGATGAAATTGGTTATTTCTTCATGTATAATGATCAACTCGATACTCCCTAGCCCCCAACAGCCTTTTTTTTCATAACACTTTAACCAGAGTGACGGGAGAGCGGCATTTCAGAAAACGTGCTTATCTCGGCGAGAAAAAGCGATTTCGGCAATAAAATTTAAAACGCGTGTAAAACATAAACCAAACGATGAAATTGGTTATTTCTTCATGTATAATGATCAACTCGATACTCCCTAGCCCCCAACAGCCTTTTTTTTCATAACACTTTAACCAGAGTGACGGGAGAGCGGCATTTCAGAAAACGTGCTTATCTCGGCGAGAAAAAGCGATTTCGGCAATAAAATTTAAAACGCGTGTAAAACATAAACCAAACGATGAAATTGGTTATTTCTTCATGTATAATGATCAACTCGATACTCCCTAGCCCCCAACAGCCTTTTTTTTCATAACACTTTAACCAGAGTGACGGGAGAGCGGCATTTCAGAAAACGTGCTTATCTCACTTAGAAAAGTTTCGCCTTTGGCTGTGAGCTCCAGGGGGAGAGGCTGGTTTTGCGTTATTTTAGGCCGGCTGGAGAACCGGCGCGGGTCGGACGCACAATCCCCGCAGAGCCGTGGGCACTTAGAAAGTTTTTGCCAAGTTGGCTCTGAGCGCCTGGTACCTAATATGGAAGTATAGAGGCCGACTTTCGGGCAAGATCACGCCGCGTTAGGCTTCCAGGACCCCGGCTAAGCAATTTTACCGGGCCGCCCGGTTCTTTTTTTGAACCAGCCCGGTTCTTTTTACACTTCCAGCTGGAGCTCAGCAGCGGCTTTTTGCCTAAGATCACGCCGGGTTAGGCTTCCAGGACCTCGGCTAAGCAATTCTACCGGGCCGCCCGGTTCTTTTTTTGAACCAGCCCGGTTCTTTTTACACTTCCAGCTGGAGCTCACGAGCGGCTTTTTGGACAAGATCACGCCGTGTTAGGCTTCCAGAGCCCCGGCTAAGCAATTTTACCGGCCCGCCCGGTTCTTTTTTTTAACCAGCCCGGTTCTTTTTACACTTCCAGCTGGAGCTCAGCAGCGGGTTTTTGGACAAGATCACGCCGTGTTAGGCTTCCAGAGCCCCGGCTAAGCAATTTTACAGGGTCGCCCGGTTCTTTTTTTTAACCAGCCCGTTTTTTTTTACACTTCCAGCTGGAGCTCAGCAGCGGCTTTTTGCACAGTATCAGGCCGGGTTAGGCTTCCAGAGTCCCGGCTAAGCAATTTTACCGGGCCGCCCGGTTCTTTTTTTTAACCAGCCCGGTTCTTTTTACACTTCCAGCTGGAGCTCAGCAGCGGCTTTTTGGACAAGATCACGCCGTGTTAGGCTTCCAGAGCCCCGGCTAAGCAATTTTACCGGGTCGGCCGGTTCTTTTTTTTTAACCAGCCCGGTTCTTTTTACACTTCCAGCTCGAGCTCAGCAGCGGCTTTTTGGACAAGATCACGCCGTGTTAGGCTTCCAGAGCCCCGGCTAAGCAATTTTACCGGGTCGCCCGGTTCTTTTTTTAACCAGCCCGGTTCTTTTTACACTTCCAGCTGGAGCTCAGCATCGTGTAAAACATAAACCAAACGATGAAATTGGTTATTTCTTCATGTATAATGATCAACTCGATACTCCCTAGCCCCCAACAGCCTTTTTTTTCATAACACTTTAACCAGAGTGACGGGAGAGCGGCATTTCAGAAAACGTGCTTATCTCGGCGAGAAAAAGCGATTTCGGCAATAAAATTTAAAACGCGTGTAAAACATAAACCAAACGATGAAATTGGTTATTTCTTCATGTATAATGATCAACAAACGATGAAATTGGTTATTTCTTCATGTATAATGATCAACTCGATACTCCCTAGCCCCCAACAGCCTTTTTTTTCATAACACTTTAACCAGAGTGACGGGAGAGCGGCATTTCAGAAAACGTGCTTATCTCGGCGAGAAAAAGCGATTTCGGCAATAAAATTTAAAACGCGTGTAAAACATAAACCAAACCTTTTTTTTCATAACACTTTAACCAGAGTGACGGGAGAGCGGCATTTCAGAAAACGTGCTTATCTCGGCGAGAAAAAGCGATTTCGGCAATAAAATTTAAAACGCGTGTAAAACATAAACCAAACGATGAAATTGGTTATTTCTTCATGTATAATGATCAACTCGATACTCCCTAGCCCCCAACAGCCTTTTTTTTCATAACACTTTAACCAGAGTGACGGGAGAGCGGCATTTCAGAAAACGTGCTTATCTCGGCGAGAAAAAGCGATTTCGGCAATAAAATTTAAAACGCGTGTAAAACATAAACCAAACGATGAAATTGGTTATTTCTTCATGTATAATGATCAACTCGATACTCCCTAGCCCCCAACAGCCTTTTTTTTCATAACACTTTAACCAGAGTGACGGGAGAGCGGCATTTCAGAAAACGTGCTTATCTCGGCGAGAAAAAGCGATTTCGGCAATAACATTTAAAACGCGTGTAAAACATAAACCAAACGATGAAATTGGTAATTTCTTCATGTATAATGATCAACTCGATACTCCCTAGCCCCCAACAGCCTTTTTTTTCATAACACTTTAACCAGAGTGACGGGAGAGCGGCATTTCAGAAAACGTGCTTATCTCGGCGAGAAAAAGCGATTTCGGCAATAAAATTTAAAACGCGTGTAAAACATAAACCAAACGATGAAATTGGTTATTTCTTCATGTATAATGATCAACTCGATACTCCCTAGCCCCCAACAGCCTTTTTTTTCATAACACTTTAACCAGAGTGACGGGAGAGCGGCATTTCAGAAAACGTGCTTATCTCGGCGAGAAAAAGCGATTTCGGCAATAAAATTTAAAACGCGTGTAAAACATAAACCAAACGATGAAATTGGTTATTTCTTCATGTATAATGATCAACTCGATACTCCCTAGCCCCCAACAGCCTTTTTTTTCATAACACTTTAACCAGAGTGACGGGAGAGCGGCATTTCAGAAAACGTGCTTATCTCGGCGAGAAAAAGCGATTTCGGCAATAACATTTAAAACGCGTGTAAAACATAAACCAAACGATGAAATTGGTTATTTCTTCATGTATAATGATCAACTCGATACTCCCTAGCCCCCAACAGCCTTTTTTTTCATAACACTTTAACCAGAGTGACGGGAGAGCGGCATTTCAGAAAACGTGCTTATCTCGGCGAGAAAAAGCGATTTCGGCAATAAAATTTAAAACGCGTGTAAAACATAAACCAAACGATGAAATTGGTTATTTCTTCATGTATAATGATCAACTCGATACTCCCTAGCCCCCAACACCCTTTTTTTTCATAACACTTTAACCAGAGTGACGGGAGAGCGGCATTTCAGAAAACGTGCTTATCTCGGCGAGAAAAAGCGATTTCGGCAATAAAATTTAAAACGCGTGTAAAACATAAACCAAACGATGAAATTGGTTATTTCTTCATGTATAATGATCAACTCGATACTCCCTAGCCCCCAACAGCCTTTTTTTTCATAACACTTTAACCAGAGTGACGGGAGAGCGGCATTTCAGAAAACGTGCTTATCTCGGCGAGAAAAAGCGATTTCGGCAATAAAATTTAAAACGCGTGTAAAACATAAACCAAACGATGAAATTGGTTATTTCTTCATGTATAATGATCAACTCGATACTCCCTAGCCCCCAACAGCCTTTTTTTTCATAACACTTTAACCAGAGTGACGGGAGAGCGGCATTTCAGAAAACGTGCTTATCTCGGCGAGAAAAAGCGATTTCGGCAATAAAATTTAAAACGCGTGTAAAACATAAACCAAACGATGAAATTGGTTATTTCTTCATGTATAATGATCAACTCGATACTCCCTAGCCCCCAACAGCCTTTTTTTTCATAACACTTTAACCAGAGTGACGGGAGAGCGGCATTTCAGAAAACGTGCTTATCTCGGCGAGAAAAAGCGATTTCGGCAATAAAATTTAAAACGCGTGTAAAACATAAACCAAACGATGAAATTGGTTATTTCTTCATGTATAATGATCAACTCGATACTCCCTAGCCCCCAACAGCCTTTTTTTTCATAACACTTTAACCAGAGTGACGGGAGAGCGGCATTTCAGAAAACGTGCTTATCTCGGCGAGAAAAAGCGATTTCGGCAATAAAATTTAAAACGCGTGTAAAACATAAACCAAACGATGAAATTGGTTATTTCTTCATGTATAATGATCAACTCGATACTCCCTAGCCCCCAACAGCCTTTTTTTTCATAACACTTTAACCAGAGTGACGGGAGAGCGGCATTTCAGAAAACGTGCTTATCTCGGCGAGAAAAAGCGATTTCGGCAATAACATTTAAAACGCGTGTAAAACATAAACCAAACGATGAAATTGGTTATTTCTTCATGTATAATAATCAACTCGATACTCCCTAGCCCCCAACAGCCTTTTTTTTCATAACACTTTAACCAGAGTGACGGGAGAGCGGCATTTCAGAAAACGTGCTTATCTCGGCGAGAAAAAGCGATTTCGGCAATAAAATTTAAAACGCGTGTAAAACATAAACCAAACGATGAAATTGGTTATTTCTTCATGTATAATGATCAACTCGATACTCCCTAGCCCCCAACAGCCTTTTTTTTCATAACACTTTAACCAGAGTGACGGGAGAGCGGCATTTCAGAAAACGTGCTTATCTCGGCGAGAAAAAGCGATTTCGGCAATAAAATTTAAAACGCGTGTAAAACATAAACCAAACGATGAAATTGGTTATTTCTTCATGTATAATGATCAACTCGATACTCCCTAGCCCCCAACAGCCTTTTTTTTCATAACACTTTAACCAGAGTGACGGGAGAGCGGCATTTCAGAAAACGTGCTTATCTCGGCGAGAAAAAGCGATTTCGGCAATAAAATTTAAAACGCGTGTAAAACATAAACCAAACGATGAAATTGGTTATTTCTTCATGTATAATGATCAACTCGATACTCCCTAGCCCCCAACAGCCTTTTTTTTCATAACACTTTAACCAGAGTGACGGGAGAGCGGCATTTCAGAAAACGTGCTTATCTCGGCGAGAAAAAGCGATTTCGGCAATAAAATTTAAAACGCGTGTAAAACATAAACCAAACGATGAAATTGGTTATTTCTTCATGTATAATGATCAACTCGATACTCCCTAGCCCCCAACAGCCTTTTTTTTCATAACACTTTAACCAGAGTGACGGGAGAGCGGCATTTCAGAAAACGTGCTTATCTCGGCGAGAAAAAGCGATTTCGGCAATAAAATTTAAAACGCGTGTAAAACATAAACCAAACGATGAAATTGGTTATTTCTTCATGTATAATGATCAACTCGATACTCCCTAGCCCCCAACAGCCTTTTTTTTCATAACACTTTAACCAGAGTGACGGGAGAGCGGCATTTCAGAAAACGTGCTTATCTCGGCGAGAAAAAGCGATTTCGGCAATAAAATTTAAAACGCGTGTAAAACATAAACCAAACGATGAAATTGGTTATTTCTTCATGTATAATGATCAACTCGATACTCCCTAGCCCCCAACAGCCTTTTTTTTCATAACACTTTAACCAGAGTGACGGGAGAGCGGCATTTCAGAAAACGTGCTTATCTCGGCGAGAAAAAGCGATTTCGGCAATAAAATTTAAAACGCGTGTAAAACATAAACCAAACGATGAAATTGGTTATTTCTTCATGTATAATGATCAACTCGATACTCCCTAGCCCCCAACAGCCTTTTTTTTCATAACACTTTAACCAGAGTGACGGGAGAGCGGCATTTCAGAAAACGTGCTTATCTCGGCGAGAAAAAGCGATTTCGGCAATAAAATTTAAAACGCGTGTAAAACATAAACCAAACGATGAAATTGGTTATTTCTTCATGTATAATGATCAACTCGATACTCCCTAGCCCCCAACAGCCTTTTTTTTCATAACACTTTAACCAGAGTGACGGGAGAGCGGCATTTCAGAAAACGTGCTTATCTCGGCGAGAAAAAGCGATTTCGGCAATAAAATTTAAAACGCGTGTAAAACATAAACCAAACGATGAAATTGGTTATTTCTTCATGTATAATGATCAACTCGATACTCCCTAGCCCCCAACAGCCTTTTTTTTCATAACACTTTAACCAGAGTGACGGGAGAGCGGCATTTCAGAAAACGTGCTTATCTCGGCGAGAAAAAGCGATTTCGGCAATAAAATTTAAAACGCGTGTAAAACATAAACCAAACGATGAAATTGGTTATTTCTTCATGTATAATGATCAACTCGATACTCCCTAGCCCCCAACAGCCTTTTTTTTCATAACACTTTAACCAGAGTGACGGGAGAGCGGCATTTCAGAAAACGTGCTTATCTCGGCGAGAAAAAGCGATTTCGGCAATAAAATTTAAAACGCGTGTAAAACATAAACCAAACGATGAAATTGGTTATTTCTTCATGTATAATGATCAACTCGATACTCCCTAGCCCCCAACAGCCTTTTTTTTCATAACACTTTAACCAGAGTGACGGGAGAGCGGCATTTCAGAAAACGTGCTTATCTCGGCGAGAAAAAGCGATTTCGGCAATAAAATTTAAAACGCGTGTAAAACATAAACCAAACGATGAAATTGGTTATTTCTTCATGTATAATGATCAACTCGATACTCCCTAGCCCCCAACAGCCTTTTTTTTCATAACACTTTAACCAGAGTGACGGGAGAGCGGCATTTCAGAAAACGTGCTTATCTCGGCGAGAAAAAGCGATTTCGGCAATAAAATTTAAAACGCGTGTAAAACATAAACCAAACGATGAAATTGGTTATTTCTTCATGTATAATGATCAACTCGATACTCCCTAGCCCCCAACAGCCTTTTTTTTCATAACACTTTAACCAGAGTGACGGGAGAGCGGCATTTCAGAAAACGTGCTTATCTCGGCGAGAAAAAGCGATTTCGGCAATAAAATTTAAAACGCGTGTAAAACATAAACCAAACGATGAAATTGGTTATTTCTTCATGTATAATGATCAACTCGAGTCGAGCTCCAGGGAGAGAGGCTGATTTTTCGCTTTTTGAGGCCGACCGACGAACCGGCGCGGGGCGGACTCAAAAGCCCGCAGAGCCGTAGGCACTTAGAAAAGTTTCGCCTTTGGCTGTGAGCTCCAGGGGGAGAGGCTGGTTTTGCGTTATTTTAGGCCGGCTGGAGAACCGGCGCGGGTCGGACGCACAATCCCCGCAGAGCCGTGGGCACTTAGAAAATTTTTGCCAAGTTGGCTCTGAGCGCCTGGTACCTAATATGGAAGTATAGAGGCCGACTTTCGGGCAAGATCACGCCGCGTTAGGCTTCCAGGACCCCGGCTAAGCAATTTTACCGGGCCGCCCGGTTCTTTTTTTGAACCAGCCCGGTTCTTTTTACACTTCCAGCTGGAGCTCAGCAGCGGCTTTTTGCCTAAGATCACGCCGGGTTAGGCTTCCAGGACCTCGGCTAAGCAATTCTACCGGGCCGCCCGGTTCTTTTTTTGAACCAGCCCGGTTCTTTTTACACTTCCAGCTGGAGCTCACGAGCGGCTTTTTGGACAAGATCACGCCGTGTTAGGCTTCCAGAGCCCCGGCTAAGCAATTTTACCGGCCCGCCCGGTTCTTTTTTTTAACCAGCCCGGTTCTTTTTACACTTCCAGCTGGAGCTCAGCAGCGGGTTTTTGGACAAGATCACGCCGTGTTAGGCTTCCAGAGCCCCGGCTAAGCAATTTTACAGGGTCGCCCGGTTCTTTTTTTTAACCAGCCCGGTTTTTTTTACACTTCCAGCTGGAGCTCAGCAGCGGCTTTTTGCACAGTATCACGCCGGGTTAGGCTTCCAGAGCCCCGGCTAAGCAATTTTACCGGGCCGCCCGGTTCTTTTTTTTAACCAGCCCGGTTCTTTTTACACTTCCAGCTGGAGCTCAGCAGCGGCTTTTTGGACAAGATCACGCCGTGTTAGGCTTCCAGAGCCCCGGCTAAGCAATTTTACCGGGTCGGCCGGTTCTTTTTTTTTAACCAGCCCGGTTCTTTTTACACTTCCAGCTCGAGCTCAGCAGCGGCTTTTTGGACAAGATCACGCCGTGTTAGGCCTCCAGAGCCCCGGCTAAGCAATTTTACCGGGTCGCCCGGTTCTTTTTTTAACCAGCCCGGTTCTTTTTACACTTCCAGCTGGAGCTCAGCATCGTGTAAAACATAAACCAAACGATGAAATTGGTTATTTCTTCATGTATAATGATCAACTCGATACTCCCTAGCCCCCAACAGCCTTTTTTTTCATAACACTTTAACCAGAGTGACGGGAGAGCGGCATTTCAGAAAACGTGCTTATCTCGGCGAGAAAAAGCGATTTCGGCAATAAAATTTAAAACGCGTGTAAAACATAAACCAAACGATGAAATTGGTTATTTCTTCATGTATAATGATCAACTCGATACTCCCTAGCCCCCAACAGCCTTTTTTTTCATAACACTTTAACCAGAGTGACGGGAGAGCGGCATTTCAGAAAACGTGCTTATCTCGGCGAGAAAAAGCGATTTCGGCAATAAAATTTAAAACGCGTGTAAAACATAAACCAAACGATGAAATTGGTTATTTCTTCATGTATAATGATCAACTCGATACTCCCTAGCCCCCAACAGCCTTTTTTTTCATAACACTTTAACCAGAGTGACGGGAGAGCGGCATTTCAGAAAACGTGCTTATCTCGGCGAGAAAAAGCGATTTCGGCAATAAAATTTAAAACGCGTGTAAAACATAAACCAAACGATGAAATTGGTTATTTCTTCATGTATAATGATCAACTCGATACTCCCTAGCCCCCAACAGCCTTTTTTTTCATAACACTTTAACCAGAGTGACGGGAGAGCGGCATTTCAGAAAACGTGCTTATCTCGGCGAGAAAAAGCGATTTCGGCAATAAAATTTAAAACGCGTGTAAAACATAAACCAAACGATGAAATTGGTTATTTCTTCATGTATAATGATCAACTCGATACTCCCTAGCCCCCAACAGCCTTTTTTTTCATAACACTTTAACCAGAGTGACGGGAGAGCGGCATTTCAGAAAACGTGCTTATCTCGGCGAGAAAAAGCGATTTCGGCAATAACATTTAAAACGCGTGTAAAACATAAACCAAACGATGAAATTGGTTATTTCTTCATGTATAATAATCAACTCGATACTCCCTAGCCCCCAACAGCCTTTTTTTTCATAACACTTTAACCAGAGTGACGGGAGAGCGGCATTTCAGAAAACGTGCTTATCTCGGCGAGAAAAAGCGATTTCGGCAATAAAATTTAAAACGCGTGTAAAACATAAACCAAACGATGAAATTGGTTATTTCTTCATGTATAATGATCAACTCGATACTCCCTAGCCCCCAACAGCCTTTTTTTTCATAACACTTTAACCAGAGTGACGGGAGAGCGGCATTTCAGAAAACGTGCTTATCTCGGCGAGAAAAAGCGATTTCGGCAATAAAATTTAAAACGCGTGTAAAACATAAACCAAACGATGAAATTGGTTATTTCTTCATGTATAATGATCAACTCGATACTCCCTAGCCCCCAACAGCCTTTTTTTTCATAACACTTTAACCAGAGTGACGGGAGAGCGGCATTTCAGAAAACGTGCTTATCTCGGCGAGAAAAAGCGATTTCGGCAATAAAATTTAAAACGCGTGTAAAACATAAACCAAACGATGAAATTGGTTATTTCTTCATGTATAATGATCAACTCGATACTCCCTAGCCCCCAACAGCCTTTTTTTTCATAACACTTTAACCAGAGTGACGGGAGAGCGGCATTTCAGAAAACGTGCTTATCTCGGCGAGAAAAAGCGATTTCGGCAATAAAATTTAAAACGCGTGTAAAACATAAACCAAACGATGAAATTGGTTATTTCTTCATGTATAATGATCAACTCGATACTCCCTAGCCCCCAACAGCCTTTTTTTTCATAACACTTTAACCAGAGTGACGGGAGAGCGGCATTTCAGAAAACGTGCTTATCTCGGCGAGAAAAAGCGATTTCGGCAATAAAATTTAAAACGCGTGTAAAACATAAACCAAACGATGAAATTGGTTATTTCTTCATGTATAATGATCAACTCGATACTCCCTAGCCCCCAACAGCCTTTTTTTTCATAACACTTTAACCAGAGTGACGGGAGAGCGGCATTTCAGAAAACGTGCTTATCTCGGCGAGAAAAAGCGATTTCGGCAATAAAATTTAAAACGCGTGTAAAACATAAACCAAACGATGAAATTGGTTATTTCTTCATGTATAATGATCAACTCGATACTCCCTAGCCCCCAACAGCCTTTTTTTTCATAACACTTTAACCAGAGTGACGGGAGAGCGGCATTTCAGAAAACGTGCTTATCTCGGCGAGAAAAAGCGATTTCGGCAATAAAATTTAAAACGCGTGTAAAACATAAACCAAACGATGAAATTGGTTATTTCTTCATGTATAATGATCAACTCGATACTCCCTAGCCCCCAACAGCCTTTTTTTTCATAACACTTTAACCAGAGTGACGGGAGAGCGGCATTTCAGAAAACGTGCTTATCTCGGCGAGAAAAAGCGATTTCGGCAATAAAATTTAAAACGCGTGTAAAACATAAACCAAACGATGAAATTGGTTATTTCTTCATGTATAATGATCAACTCGATACTCCCTAGCCCCCAACAGCCTTTTTTTTCATAACACTTTAACCAGAGTGACGGGAGAGCGGCATTTCAGAAAACGTGCTTATCTCGGCGAGAAAAAGCGATTTCGGCAATAAAATTTAAAACGCGTGTAAAACATAAACCAAACGATGAAATTGGTTATTTCTTCATGTATAATGATCAACTCGATACTCCCTAGCCCCCAACAGCCTTTTTTTTCATAACACTTTAACCAGAGTGACGGGAGAGCGGCATTTCAGAAAACGTGCTTATCTCGGCGAGAAAAAGCGATTTCGGCAATAAAATTTAAAACGCGTGTAAAACATAAACCAAACGATGAAATTGGTTATTTCTTCATGTATAATGATCAACTCGATACTCCCTAGCCCCCAACAGCCTTTTTTTTTCATAACACTTTAACCAGAGTGACGGGAGAGCGGCATTTCAGAAAACGTGCTTATCTCGGCGAGAAAAAGCGATTTCGGCAATAAAATTTAAAACGCGTGTAAAACATAAACCAAACGATGAAATTGGTTATTTCTTCATGTATAATGATCAACTCGATACTCCCTAGCCCCCAACAGCCTTTTTTTTCATAACACTTTAACCAGAGTGACGGGAGAGCGGCATTTCAGAAAACGTGCTTATCTCGGCGAGAAAAAGCGATTTCGGCAATAACATTTAAAACGCGTGTAAAACATAAACCAAACGATGAAATTGGTTATTTCTTCATGTATAATGATCAACTCGATACTCCCTAGCCCCCAACAGCCTTTTTTTTTATAACACTTTAACCAGAGTGACGGGAGAGCGGCATTTCAGAAAACGTGCTTATCTCGGCGAGAAAAAGCGATTTCGGCAATAAAATTTAAAACGCGTGTAAAACATAAACCAAACGATGAAATTGGTTATTTCTTCATGTATAATGATCAACTCGATACTCCCTAGCCCCCAACAGCCTTTTTTTTCATAACACTTTAACCAGAGTGACGGGAGAGCGGCATTTCAGAAAACGTGCTTATCTCGGCGAGAAAAAGCGATTTCGGCAATAACATTTAAAACGCGTGTAAAACATAAACCAAACGATGAAATTGGTTATTTCTTTATGTATAATGATCAACTCGATACTCCCTAGCCCCCAACAGCCTTTTTTTTCATAACACTTTAACCAGAGTGACGGGAGAGCGGCATTTCAGAAAACGTGCTTATCTCGGCGAGAAAAAGCGATTTCGGCAATAAAATTTAAAACGCGTGTAAAACATAAACCAAACGATGAAATTGGTTATTTCTTCATGTATAATGATCAACTCGATACTCCCTAGCCCCCAACAGCCTTTTTTTTCATAACACTTTAACCAGAGTGACGGGAGAGCGGCATTTCAGAAAACGTGCTTATCTCGGCGAGAAAAAGCGATTTCGGCAATAAAATTTAAAACGCGTGTAAAACATAAACCAAACGATGAAATTGGTTATTTCTTCATGTATAATGATCAACTCGATACTCCCTAGCCCCCAACAGCCTTTTTTTTCATAACACTTTAACCAGAGTGACGGGAGAGCGGCATTTCAGAAAACGTGCTTATCTCGGCGAGAAAAAGCGATTTCGGCAATAAAATTTAAAACGCGTGTAAAACATAAACCACACGATGAAATTGGTTATTTCTTCATGTATAATGATCAACTCGATACTCCCTAGCCCCCAACAGCCTTTTTTTTCATAACACTTTAACCAGAGTGACGGGAGAGCGGCATTTCAGAAAAAGTGCTTATCTCGGCGAGAAAAAGCGATTTCGGCAATAAAATTTAAAACGCGTGTAAAACATAAACCAAACGATGAAATTGGTTATTTCTTCATGTATAATGATCAACTCGATACTCCCTAGCCCCCAACAGCCTTTTTTTTCATAACACTTTAACCAGAGTGACGGGAGAGCGGCATTTCAGAAAACGTGCTTATCTCGGCGAGAAAAAGCGATTTCGGCAATAAAATTTAAAACGCGTGTAAAACATAAACCAAACGATGAAATTGGTTATTTCTTCATGTATAATGATCAACTCGATACTCCCTAGCCCCCAACAGCCTTTTTTTTCATAACACTTTAACCAGAGTGACGGGAGAGCGGCATTTCAGAAAACGTGCTTATCTCGGCGAGAAAAAGCGATTTCGGCAATAAAATTTAAAACGCGTGTAAAACATAAACCAAACGATGAAATTGGTTATTTCTTCATGTATAATGATCAACTCGATACTCCCTAGCCCCCAACAGCCTTTTTTTTCATAACACTTTAACCAGAGTGACGGGAGAGCGGCATTTCAGAAAACGTGCTTATCTCGGCGAGAAAAAGCGATTTCGGCAATAACATTTAAAACGCGTGTAAAACATAAACCAAACGATGAAATTGGTTATTTCTTCATGTATAATGATCAACTCGATACTCCCTAGCCCCCAACAGCCTTTTTTTTCATAACACTTTAACCAGAGTGACGGGAGAGCGGCATTTCAGAAAACGTGCTTATCTCGGCG